>NC_037673.1:40912188-41212188 GCF_003255815.1 Theropithecus gelada | reverse complement strand
ATTTTAAAAGTGAAATTTAGGGGAGGCTGAAGTTGCTGGAAGAAAAAATAAGCACATTATCATTTGTCTTCCTTTTAGTCCTCCTCTGGGAAAAGAAGAAGGGCAGAAATTTTAAGTCAAACATTTTTATCAACAGCATTTATACAGAAAGTGCATCAAATGGCTTCCCCCACCTTTCCCATGAATTAGGGTGAAACTGTTTGGGGCATTTTATCCCTTCAAGAACTAAGCCCACTATTGTCTACTAAGAACCTTTGGAATTCACAGCTTTGCAGAAAAGATTAGCTTAAAAGAAAACATTAATATCTGGCTTTACAGAGACTTTCAGCTTTGCTTTAAGTCATGAGGCTTCCCCCCCAAAAAAAAACAATAAATAAACACAAAGGACAGAAAAGCAGATACTTAGAAGGTCAAATGCATCACTAAAGACAGAATATGTGAACATTCTCTGCCTAATGTGCATATTTCCTTTAGGATCTCGTGTTAGTTTGTGGAATAGCTGGTAGAGTTGACATTGAACAGGAGTTCTGGAAGTGATTAGTATCATGAGTGTGGAATACAATGAGGCATATTGTGGAGCAAGTTATCCTAGTCCAGAAGAATTCCCTGATGGAATTATATGAAAAATCAGACCTGAATGATGAATATGAATTAATGTTGCAAGGAAGAGAATGAAACATGTAAAGTTTCAGTTTCTAGGCATAGAAACTGAAAGAATACTTATTTGGGCAGAATGTGTAGAGTTAGAAATGTGAGAAAACTGTTTTAGAGGTGCAAGTGGACCTGGAAGGGACTTTGAAGACATTTTTAGTGTTTTGGACTTTGTTGTATATATGGTAATAGAAAATGAGGGTTTTCCTTAGAGAAACAATGATGTGAGATTACGCTTCTGCGGGAATGGAAAGATCGTTCCAACTTAATGACTGATGCAAATGATAATATTAAGGGACGCTGCGGTGATTTTATGTGTCAACTTGGACAGGCTAAGGTATGCAGTGATTTGGTCAAACACCATCTAGATGTTGCTATGAAAATCTTTTTGTTTTGTTTTGTTTTGTTTTTTTCAGGTGTATTAACATTTGAAATAGTAGAGTTTGAGTAAGCAGATTATCCTTCATAATGTGGGTAGGCATCATCTAATCAGTTGAATGTCTTAAGAGCAAAGACTGCACCAAAGAAAACTGACCTTAGTTTAGAAAGATATAGATAGTTATTATATCTACAATTTACTTTCAAATAGTACAAATAAAAATGTGAACATATACAAATGATATATAAAAGAGCAAAATGAAGCAAATATAATAATATATTAACAATTGTGGAATAGAAGTGAAATGAGGCTGAGCGAGGTGGCTCACGCCTTTAATCCCAGCACTTTGGGAGGCTGAGGCAGCAGATCATGAAGTCAAGAAATCGAGATCACCCTGGCCAATATGGTAAAACCCGGTCTCTACTAAAAATACAAAAATAAAACAAAATAAAATAACTGGGCATGGTGGTACACTCCTGTAGTCCTAGCTACTCAGGAGGCTGAGGCAGGAAAATCACTTGAACCCGGGAGGCAGAGGTTGCAGTGAGCTGAGATCATGCCACTGCACTCCAGCCTGGCGACAGAGCAAGACTTTGTCTCACAAAAAGCAAACAAAAAAAAAAAGAAGTAGAATGAATATGCATGTTCATCATTCATGGTTAAACCTCTTTAAATATTTTCATAATGAAAAGTTGGTCATAGAAAGGACATATTATAGAATAGAGAGGAATTTAAAAAGGATGGATGTCAGGCAGTCAGTTAGGTGGTTTTGGCAGTAGTTTAGCTAAGGCCTGGAGTATACATGAAGGGAGTGTTGGAAGAGACAGTCTGGTAAATTTAATCACTATTTAGGTAGCAAAATGGATTAACAGAATAGATTAAAGATGATTGCTTGGAATTGTGCCTGGAACATAGTAGGTACTCAATTGTCTCAATGAATAGATCATTGACTTGGAGTTACATGGGATTAAAGAAGAGAGAGAAGTAAGAATGGCTTCCATATATTTTGCTTGAACAACTGAGGGCATAATAAGACCATTAATTAAAATTTTTAAAAAATGGGAAAAAAACAAGAAACACATTTTTAAAGGAGAATGATATGGAAGGATTGAGTATGAGGTTTCTTATAGTTCACGAAAGAGAAGGCGCAGGACTGGCAGTTGTGTATAAAGCTCAGGAGCAAAGAATTTCAGAATCATTGGTCAATAACATAATCAAAGCAATTGGAATAGAAAAAACAAAAATCCCAGGAAGAGTTTAGAGAGCAAGAGCTCAAGGAAAACAGTCCAGGACAAAGCCCAGAGGCACTCTCACACTTACTGTATGGGTAAAGCAAGGCAGCTAGCCAAGAAAACTGGGGACCAGTGACCAGCGAAGTTGGAGACAAAACAAGAGAGAGTAGCAATAAGGAAATCAAGGCAGGAGTATTTTAAGAAGGAAGTAGGGGTCAACAGTGTCAAATGCTATGGAGAGGTCAAGCAAGATGGAACTGAAGAATGAATATAAAGCCCTGTAAAACTTTGGCTGTTGGCCCGAGAGAACAATTTTGGAAGAGTAATAAGGGCAGACATGAAATAGGACTGGGCTGCAAAGCTGAGTGAGCAGTAAGAAATGAGAAGAACAAGTGCAGCTAACTCCTTCGAGAATTTGGACTGTGAGGGGAAACAGACTAAGAATTGAAGGGAGACATGGATAGAGGGAGAAATTCATTTTTAAAGGTGGGAGACATTTGAACATAAATAAATGCAAATTAGAAATAATAAGTTTGTGAGGCAAAAATGCAGTTACGGAAGAGAAGGAATAATTGACAGTGCAAGTTCTCCGAGAAGACTGGAGATGGTGCAGTCTAGGGGCAGAGGTATGGAAGGTAGGCTTTAGGAGAGACGGCTCTTCTAATGCCGCAGAGGAATGGAAGAGAGCATGGATGCAGATTCTTGCTTGTTGCATGAATTTTAGAGTAGGAAAATGAGTGGTTTTTTGTCTGATGGCTTTTATCTTCTCCGAAAAGTAGGAGACAAGGACATTTTCTGACAATGTGAGAGGGGTGAAGGTTTACGGAGGACATATGAAGACTGAGATAAGAACTGAAGAAGGAAGATTGAGCTGAGCAGAGGAAGAGCAAGATTTCTGGGCAGTGTTAAAGGTCTAGTGAGATGAGAGACCCCAAACCTTGAGTGAGATCACTATTTTGTTCTTAAATGACTGTATTCCAGTTGTCTGGATGAGGTTTAGGGACATCAGACGGTTGGCCTCATTCAAGTTTGAAGTTTTCCCTGCAGAATATAAGACATGGGAGTTTGGAACACTGGAAATATTGCCTGATATGTTGGTCCTGAAATCTAATCTTAAAAGAAGAGGACTTGGAGATAACAGAAGGCTAATGGACAGTGAGAAAATAGGGGTAACTGGTGAACTGAGAAGTTGAATAATAAGTTGTAAATAAAGGGGCTGTGGCCAAAGACAGTGACCAGGCAAACATTTTCTTAACCATGTTGGGCTTCAAGTTTTCATTCATAAAATGAGGGCATGGACTGAAAAAAGTTCCAACATTCTTTCTGGATCTACAATTTATATTTGTAAGTGTTTGGAGAAAGGTAGAGGACTTAGAGGAAGGATCCTATTTGGCAGCAAGGGTGTAAAAAGGCCACAGGATACCATCAATTTATAGGGTCAGAAATAACAGTCTTAGAGTGACTATTCCTGGGATATCACCTGTAGGAGGATGAAATGAATGGATCAACACCTGTGATAACCACTCTTAACCCTGAAGTGCTCCTTCGCACTATTCTCATCTGAGCAAGGACAGGAGGAAACCGAAATCAAATTACATTTTACAGTTTTACCTATGGCTGGCCTCGTAACTATTAGAGCTTTAGAGTCACAGTAAAGATTTTTTTTTTTTTTTTTTTTTTGTAACTGGCAGTTGAACTTAAAATTCCTTTTAGGATTGTTTTTATATGCAATTTTAGTAAAAAGGCTTGATGGTCCTACACATCTTTTTGGACTTCTATGATGACTGTGCCTGATATTAGAAGGTTTGAGATACTACACACTTAGAATAGGGACATAGTGAAAAGATGGACTAGGAACAAGGCATGAAGGTGAATGGTACAGTGGAAAGGAGAAGGTGGCGAAATTGCAAATGGTAGGTACTGATACTGGTTGTGACTCCTGTAGGGGCCCAGGAGTCCATTTTTATTAATGCTAATGTAGATTATAACAATAATAATGATCATTTACTAAGGACTTACTATGTGCCAGGCACCATGCATGTTGCTCATTCTTCCATGTAATTGTTCTCAAAACAATCTTATGTGGTAATATCCTTATTCTTGTTTTGTTTTTTTAAAACTGTCATAAAATATACATAACATATATGTGCAATTTTATTCAAGTGGCTTTATGTACATTAACATTGTAGGATGATCTTCTATCTCCAGATTTTTTCTCTATATTCCCAAATGAAATTCTATGCCTATTAAACCTATTTTTCCTCCTCCCTATTATTCCTATTTTAAAGATAAGGCAGCTAAGTCTTACAGAATATAAAAACATTTTATAAGGGCACAGAGCTGGTATGTGCTCTCAAGTTGGGGTCTAGCCATGGCCTGGAAGTGCTTAATCTGCAGTGCATATGAATTTCTAGGCAGAATTTCCCATCAATGCCTTAAGTTCCTGGATTCATTGAAGAAAGATTGGGCTGAGAGTGTAAATAGATCTGAGATTGGAATACCAGAGTGCTTTTAGAACAGTTAACACATTACTTTTATAGACCTGCCTAATAAGTTCACTATTCCACAGTCTTTCTTACTCACAGTCAATACTTTGGGCCTTTATAATTATCTTTTACTGGCCAAGAATAGCCTTTGGATGACCACCAGGAAACATTCTTGACTTTCCTTTCAGAATAGAAGAGCTAGCCATGAAATAGTCTAGGAAAGTATATCACTTTACCCAAATCTATAAATTTCCCTAGAAATTAGTAATTTATTAAACCATAGTAGCCTGCCCATCATTTTTTAAAAAATTGAACAGAAAATAAAAGTAACAAACAAGCTGGGAAACTGTTCTGCTTTCCCTCATGATTTTATTTTGCTTTTTCTTTGTATGCCTTTTGATTTCCTTACTCTTAACCTCTTTCTGTAAAGTCAAGCTCACCTACAGACTGTACATACATCAGTTGGAAGCACATTTTAATGTGTTGCTTAGATACAGATGTTTGGAAATATAGGAGCACCATTTATACCTGATTCTGTTGCTAAGGAAACTGGAGAAACTTTGGGCTTTTCCTTCGAGACTCATGACTACAAACTGGAAAAAAAAATTATCATGAGTTTTAGAATAACTATATGTAAACCGTGATTTAATTGTATTTCTACACAGGCAAGTTAATTTTTATAAGTTTCTGTAGTCTTTTTCTGCCTGTGGTATAAATATTTCTATGTAAGCCTTTTATAGTAAGTTTGATCGCATTACACGGCATGTGGAGGTGGTCAGTATATTGAAATATAAACACAAACCACTCTTGTGAAACATTTCACAAAACAGGGTATAAATAAAATTATTGGTGCTTTAAGGGATAGCATTTGAAGGATTTTAGTTCTACAAACTTTTCTTTCACATCAGAGCATAGGATTTGCAGGAGAAATTCTTTGCTAATGTCCATTCTACTGTAAAATTAACTCCAGAAAAAACAAACAAGAAGTTAATTTGCAGCATCTATTTTGTTTCTCCAGCTACAAGGAAACATTATGACCATCTGAGAGGTTCCTTCAATCAAAATCCAGACAGGTTGCCTTAATATTATTGAGGCTGACAGTGTGAGTCTGCCAAGTCTGGCTGACAGACCTTTTAACATGTATATATCAGTGTGTGCTGGAATATAGCTATGCATGAAAATGAGAATGATCTCCTCTAGACAGTGTCTTTAAAAAAAAGCTCAGAGTTCTTTTCATAGCTTGTCGTCATCTAAAAATTGCCACAGCCTGACTGTAGGAAGTACTTTGTCTCTATACACAGAGCCCAAACAGTGCTAAAAAGGGAAATGGAACATATGGTAATAAACTCTGTGAAGCTTTAAAGTCGGGTTGTAATAAACAACTAGGGTGAGAGAGGCATTGGTAACCATGAACTCTCCGTCTAGGGTCTCATTAGCAAGGCCAACTGTACTGCAGTGGAGGAAAACAGTATCACATACTTGAGGGAGATTGCAGCCATTCAAGGCAAACCCTAGATTTGTCTTTTACTGGAAGGAGCATGAATTGGATGGAAAGGAAACTTCAAAAAGGAGTTAGAAGGAAACCACCGCCTGAGTGGCCCCTTACAAAAAGCGTCTTTGTTCATTTGGAAATAATATTCATGAGCTTTTGAAAGTTTACTGTGGTCAAATGTTGTATGTAGAGCCTGGACCATGATGGATCTGAAGATTTATTCTTTGGTTACTCCACATTCTGACCATATGATGGTGGGAAGTCATTCTTTGCTTCAACTTTCCCATAGATGGAGTAGAGATGAGAGTGTTGGACTCTGGGAGTGAGTGTACCTGGCCAAGGAATTATCTGGGATCTTCCTATGATCTCCCTAAGATCCTCCTTTACACAAAGGCACTGATTTGCAGACATATTTTCTACAAGGACAAGAAGATGAAAAGGTAATTTTATGGATATTGTCATGGCAGTATTTCTGTATTTCATTTTAAATTTCGAAAGCCTTATGTACAAGTTGTTCTGAGGGGCACGTATATCTCCATATACTGAGTACAATCCAACACCTCCTTTCCCTAACTGGATCTTTCTCCTCCTTCTCCTCTTTATCATTTTCTAACTTATTAAAGACAAATTTTCAAAATTTTTGGTACAATGTACTAAAAATACCACATCAAAATAAGACATGAAAAAAGATTCAAGGTTGTATTAGGTTGGTGCAAAAGTAATTGCGGTTTTTGCTATTACTTTCAACTATTTTAGTCAAAGTAGCCTCTAGTTACCCATTCGCTATCAAATTTACTTATCTATTTGTATCCAGGGTTTTGTTTGTTTTTTAACCTTTCATTTCATAACTGTATCTTACCTCTTTATCAACTTAAGTGCCACTTCATTTTGCAACTTTCTTTTGATAATAACAATAATCATTATTAATCAGCAGTTATTTATTCTCTACCTCCTACACTCTATATACAGCATCATAATTAATTATCAAAACAAGGCTTTGGTTTATTTCTGGGCTTTCTATCCTGTTCCATTAGTTGAAATGTGTGTTTTTATACAAGTACCATACTGTTTTGCTTAGAATTGATATCAGAGAGTACGAAATTAAAGAGCCTCCAGCTTTATTCTTTCTGCTTAACATGACTTTGGTTATTGAGGTCTGTCTTTGTGGTTTCTTTACCCATTTTTTAATTGGGTTATTTGTTTTCTTACTATTGAGTTGTTTGAGTTATCTATTTTGAATATTAACGTTTTATCAGATGTATGGTTTGCAAATATTTTCTCCCATTCTGTGGATTATCTCTTTATTTTGTTAAGCATAGAAATGGTAGCAGGTACACGAAAAAAAATGCTCAGCACCACCAATTATCAAGGAAATGCAACAATAAGATATTAACTCACACCTGTTAGAATGGCCTTTATCAAAAAGACAAAAGATAAGTGTTGAGAAGAATGAAGAGAAAAGGGAACTCTGGTACATTGTTAGTGGGAATGTGAATTAGTACAACCATTATGGAAAACAGTATGCAGATTTCTCCAAAAATTGAAAATCAAGTTGCCATATGATCCAGTAATCCTACTTCTGAGTACATATCCATGGCAACTGAAATTAATATATTAAAAGGATATCTGCCCTTCCACATCCATTGCAGCATCTATCAGTGATAAATGAAGAAAATGTGGTACATATACACAATGTACAGTTTGCCTGTTCCTATGTCCAGAATGGTATTGCCTAGGTTGTCTTCCAGCGTTTTTATAGTTTTGGGTTTTATATTTAAGTCTCTAATCCATCTTTGGTTGACTTTTGTATATGATGTAAGAAACGGGTCCAGTTTCAATCTTCCGGCTAGCCAGTTATCACAGCAACATTTATTGAATAGGAAGTCATTTTCCCCTTGCTTGTTTCCGTCAGCTTTGTTGAAGATCAGATGGTTGTTGGTGTGCAGCCTTACTTCTGAGCTCTCTATTATGTTCCATTGGCCTATGTGTCTATTTTTGTACAAGTATCATGCTGTTTTGGTTACTGTAGACCTGTAGTATAGTTTGAAGTTGGGTAGCATAATGCCTCTAGCTTTGTTCTTTTTGCTTAGGATTGCCTTGGCTATTCAGTCTCTTTTTTGGTTCCCTATGAATTTTACAATAGTTTCTTTTAGTTCTGTGAAGAGTGTCATTGGTAGTTTGATATAAATAACATTGAATCTGTCAATTGCTTTGGGCAGTATGTTCATTTTAATGATATTGATTCTTCCTATCCAAGAGCATGAAATGATTTTCTGTTTGTGTTATCTCTGATTTCTTTGAGCAGTGTTTTGTAATTCTTATTTCACATCCCTGGTTAGCTCTATTCCTAGGTGTTTTATTCTTTTTGTGGCAACAGTGAATGGAATTATATTCCTGATTTTGGTCTTGGCTTGGCTGCTGTTGATGTATACAAATGCTAGTGATTTCTGCATGTTGATTTGTACACTGAGACTTCACTGAAGTTGTTGATCAGCTGAAGAAGCTTTTGGGCCAAGACTCTGGGGTTTTCTAAATATAGACTCATGTCATCATTTGGACACAGGGGCTCATGCCTGTAATCCCAACATTTTGGGAGCCTGAGGTTGGTGGATCACCTGAGGTCAAGAGTTCAAAACCAGCCTGGCCAACATGGCAAAACCCCATGTCTACTAAAAATACAAAAATTAGCCAGGTGTGGTGGCGTGTGCCTGGAGTCCCAACTACTCAGGAGGCTGAGACAGGAGAACCACCTGAACCGGGGATGTAGAGGTTGCAGTGAGCCGAGATTGCATCACTGCACTCCAATCTGGGCAATAGAGTGAGACTCCATCTCAAAAAAATTACATCACTGGCAAACAATGATACTTTGACTTCTCTCTTCCTATTTGAATGCCCTTTATTTCTTACTCTCACCACTATCCATGTTGCTGCAACTAAATGATGGGCATTTAGGTCAATTCCATGTCTTTGCTATTGTACATAGTGCTGTGATGAACATATGTGTGCATATGTTTTCATAGTAGAATAATTTATATTCTTTTGGATATATACTGATTAATGGGATTGTTGGGCTGAATGGTACTTGTGTTTTAAGTTCTTTAAGAAATCTCCAAATTGCTTTCCACAGTAGCTGACTAGTTTATATTCCCATATTCCCACCAGCAGTGTTTGAGCATTCTCTTGTTTTCTACAACCTCACTATCATCAGTTTTTTTTTTTTTTTTTTTTTTTTTTTTTTTTTTTTTTTTAGACTTTTTAATAATAGCCATCTGACTGCATGAGGTGGTATCTCATTGTAGTTTTGGTTTGCATTTCTCTAATGAATAGTGATGTTGAACTTTTTTTTATATGCTTGTTGGCCACATTTATGTCTCCTCTTGAAAAGTGTCTGTCCATGTCCTTTGCCCACTTTTTAATGGGGTTGTTTGGTTTTTGCTCACTGATTTAAGTTTCTTATCAATTCTGGATATTAGACCTTTGTCAGATGCATAACTTTCAATTTTTTTCTCCCTTTTTTCAGGTTGTCTGTTTCCTCTTTTGATAGTTTAGTTTGCTGTGCAGAAGGTCTTTAGTTTAACTAAGTCCCATTTGTCAATTTTTGTTTTTGTTACAATTGCCTGCGGCTTCTTTGTAATGAAATCTTTGCTAGTTCCTATGTACAGAATGGCATTATCTAGGTTGTCTTCCAGGGTTTTTATAGTTTTGAGCTTTACGTTTAAATCCTCAATTTGACTTGAGTTGGTTTTGTATATGGTGTAAGGAAGAGGTCCAGTTTTAATCTTCTCTGTGTGTCCAGCCAGTTATCCCAGTACCATTTATTGAACAGGGAGTCCCTTCCCCATTGCTTGCTTTTGTCAGCTTTGTCAAAACTCGGATGGTTGTAGGTGTGCAACCTTATTTCAGGGTCCTCTATTTTGTTCCATTGGACTAAGTGTCTGTTTGTGTACCACTACCATGCTGTTTTGGTTACTGTAACTCTGTAGTATAGTTTGAAGTCAGGTAACATGATGCCTCCAGTTTTGTTCTTTTTACTTAGGATTACTTTAGCTATTCAGGCTCTTTTTTGATTCCATATAAATTTTAAAATAGTTTTTTTTCTGATTCCATCAATAATGTCATTAGCAGTTTCATAGGAATAGCATTAAGTCTGTAAATTGCTTTGGGTACTATGGCCATTTTATCAATATTGATTTTCCCTCATCCATGTCCATGGAACGTTTTTAGAAACAAATCACTTAGACTTTTGTTCAGGTTTCTGCTCACACTACAACATAGGTTAGTTTGGCAGTGCACCTGCCAAGATGAGATATGGAGTATGGATGTTTATTCTCACACATATGGGCCCTTACAGTTAACTCTATACTGAACATCGCAATTTGTGTTTACAAATAAAACATTTGAAACTTAGTATGCCCACTGATTTCTTGGTGTTCTCTCTAGTATCAGCTGTTTCCATATTCTATATGTCTAGGTTATTGGCAACTGTCTTCTTTCATTTACTATAGCCAAAAACCTTGTTTCACTGTTGACTCATCTGTTTTATTTTTCTTCACACCCCACAACCAAAATCTGTCAACAAGTTTCATTATTTGTACCTTCAAAGCTATCCAGAGGTGAGGTGCAATGGCTCATGCCTATAATTCCAGCATTTTAGGAAGCCAAGCTGGGCAGATCACTTGAAGCCAAGAGTTTGAAACTAGCCTGGGTGACAAAGTGAAACCCTTAGCTCTACAAAAAGTTAAATCAATAATTTAGCCAGGGGTGTTGGCCTCTGCCTGTATTCCTAGCTACTCAGGAGGCTGAGGCAGCAGGATGGCTTGAGCCTGGGAGCTTGAGGCTGCAGTAAGCCATGATCTTGCCACTGTATTCTAGCCTGGGCAAGAGAGCATGACCTTTTCTCTAAAAACTGAAAAAAGAAAAATCGAATATGGACCACTAATCATTATATCAACTGTCAAACCACTATTATCTTTCATCAGGATTATTTCAATAGTCTTTTAAGCTGAATCCATGCTTCCACTCTGCTCTCCTATATTCTAATTTCAATAGTTGCCAGAGAGGTCCTGTTAAGATGTAAGTGAGGTCATGTCATCCTCTGGTCAAAACCCTCCAAGGGCTTCCCATCTCACTTGGAATAAAAACCAAAGTCTTTACAATCTGGCTCTCCTGTTACTTCTCAGAACTCATCTCCTAGTATTTCACCCTTTTTTCACTCTGGTTCAGCTATACCAGCCCCTTTGCTGTTCTTTGAACATGTATAGTATATTCTATGAGCCTTTGCACCTACTCTTGTCCAGCCATCCACTGGCTCCCTCAT
This sequence comes from Theropithecus gelada, assembly GCF_003255815.1. NCBI lineage: Eukaryota > Metazoa > Chordata > Mammalia > Primates > Cercopithecidae > Theropithecus > Theropithecus gelada. Next base: position 41,200,631 of record NC_037673.1, on the reverse strand, counting down.
CTTTGGGTCTTTGTGCCAATGTATTATTTTCAGTCAGGCTTCTTTCAGCTACTCTATTTATACTACTTCTGACCTCTGCCTCCTACCTACACACACATCCTCTTGAGTTTTCCTGCTTAATTTTTTTCATAGTGTGTTGTGTGGGTAGAGTTGTGTCCCTCAAAAGGATATGTTTAAGTCTTAACCTGAGGTACTTGTGAAGGTGATCTTATTTGTAAATAGGGGCTTTATAGATTTAACCAAGTTAAGACGATGTTATTAGGGTGAGCCCTAACCCAATATGACTATGTCTTTGCAACAAGAAGGAAACATTAAGTGAAGATGGAGACACTCGGAGAGAATATATGTGATGACAGAAGAACAGATTAGAATGATGCAGCTGTAAGCCAAAGACAGCCAGGAATGACAGTCACTGCCAGAAGCTACGAAGAAGCAAGGAAGGATTCTACTCAGAGCTCTAGAGAGAGCATAGATCTGCAGACAACTTGATTTCTGACAATTTTTTATTGTTTTAAGCTACCCAGTTTGTGGTACTTTGTTATGGAGCCCTAGAAAACTAACACAGCATGTATCACTCTGAAATGCTACAAAAATAAATAAACTTTACTAATTTATTTTTGTTTGTTTATTGATTTTCTATCTCCTCAACGTTGTAATGTAAGCTTCAAAGCAGGCACAAGAGTTCTGGCCCTGTGTGTCCCACTGCCATTAACTCTACCGGGTTCTACTGAATCGACTTCTGCCTAAAGATTGCTTGGTCTTAATGCTTCATGGGTGAACCTGCAAATGAATCTCCTGATGATAAGAACTGAACTTAAGGCAAGAAGTGAAAAATTCCAACTACTTCCCTAGAAGAATGGAAGAGTAATTTGGATTAGATAGAACCTTGGCAATTACAGAGACTTTGGTGCTACCACACAGTAAGTCATCTATTTGGACTCCATCTAATGATGACCATGAGCCCAGACCAACTGGTTAAAGTACCAAATAATTGCCTGTGAATTAGGTAAAGAAAATACTAATGGATCAGTTAGATACAAAAGAAATACATACACCACTCATCTTTTGTACTTTCTCAAACTGTCAGTTTTAATAGCTTTTGATTTTTTCACAGTACTCAGTGTCTCAATAACACTTTGCCTCAAAGGGAAATGTATTAATTCTGTAACACAATATTTTATGCACTATTGAATTCTGAAGCAAAACATGTTAGAAAAGCAATGTGCATTGTACAGCGTAGTCTCTAGATTGCATCGCAGCACTTAGAATGATAGTAAAATGAAATATCCATCACTTAGGAGATATCCTTTATATTGTCCCTGGTCTGTAAATATAAATGGAAAATGTTAGAGGGATAAAAAGTAGGAAAATGAGAACTCTTGGGGCAATACAGTGTAGTAGTTGGAGGAATAGATACTGGAGTTAGACAGAACTGGACTTGAACTTTTGTTTCAAGACTTAGTAGCTGTGGATGGTCACTATCAGTTATGTTTTCCAGGAATAATATCTACCTCAAAGTGTTACTGTGAGCTGTAGAGAAAACATACATGGAAAATAGCTCACTGCTCAGCAAATGGTACCCATTTTTGTTATGTCACACAATGAAATTTCTTGTAAGTTAGACTTATTTTAATGTATTGTGAAAGAACATATAATGAGAGAGACTCAGCTCACTGCTGTAGAGCTACTCAGAACCTCCTTTCAGGAAATGATCTGAGTGTGTTTGTTGACAGTAATTGTTATTGTGGGAAAGAAATCTTTCACAGTCTTTCTGATTAACTACTGTATCACTTCCCATCATTATTCTTTTCATCTTACTTGACTATAAATACATAATTTAATGATCCTTTCATTGAAATAGTTTCTTTGATAACAGTATTTTCAAAGTGTTTTCCAGTCATTAATTAATTAGGCAGATCTGCCCATTTTTCTAGACTGTACCGTTGAGAAACTTAGCTTGGGGGAAGAGAAAAACTGCCCCTGATTTTCTAGCAGAGAAAGATGTAGCCTCACAAATTTTAAAGCATCACGTAGAGGAGGGAAAAGGTTATTCCAGGAGTTAAACATTTTTACTGTTGCCTTATTAATTTTATTTATTTGCAAATTCTCTTGAAAAACTTTTACCAACGGTCTATGATATGACAATTAGTCCCTCCCTGAAACTGTGATTTTCCTATTTTAATTATTTTCCTTTTTAAGACTTGATATCATAAATTCTGATTCCCCTGCATTACCTTCATCTCACTGATTTTATGCTATGGCAAAGGGTTACCTAGCCGAGCATTCAGTTTTCCTTTTAACTAAGTAGGAATGGCTGTTGGATAACGATACATTTAAAACTACCTAGCTAAGGGAAAATATCAACTTATAAACGAACCAGGAACTTGATTGGATCTGAACTTTAGCTGGCAACCTGAACAGGGAGTGTGGCTGTCAACAAATAAGGCATGTTTTAACTAAGAATTTTTGTTACATCACAACAACACATGACAACAGTGTGGGTCTGGAGATTGTACCCTAGGTGCTTAATAAGTCTCTCCTGCCATAGGACTCTTACAAAATCCGACTTTTGCTGTTCCAGAAGATGATGAGAAAGAAAGTGTGCTGCCTTACTTTGCTTGCACAGTGGTTTAGGAAACCAGATTCTTTGAAATTGCAGAAAAATTGTCACTCTTCAAAATATTTATTTTTGGAAAAAGAGTATGAAATCATTGCCATGCCCTATGCAGGGAATCCACATCCCAAGAATGGGATGCGTTATTTATCTTATATTATCAATAGTAGAAGTATGTATTCAAGAATGGGATGCGTTATTTATCTTATATTATCAATAGTAGAAGTATGTATTAGTATTGACTGAATTTTATAGCTAAGGAAACTAAAATTTAAATTAAAGAACTTGCTTAAAATCATTAAGTAGTAAAAAGCAAAGTCAGTGGTTCAAAATCTGAAAACCTACCAGTGTAATACACCACATTAACAGAATAAAGAATTACAGTAAATAATTATCTCAATTGATACAGAAAAGCATTTGAAAACATTCAACACCCTTCCATGATATTAAAAAAAAAAACCACTCAACAAACTAGGAATAGAAAAAACAACAACAGCAACAAAAAACCTGTCTCCATAAAAAGAAACATAATAAAAGTCAAGTGTGAAAACCCCATCGCCAACATCATAGTCTATTGTGAAAGGCTGAAAACTTATCCTCTAAGATCAGGAACAGGGCAAGAACTTCCACTTTTATTGTTTCTATTCAACATGGTACTGGATGTCTTGGCAAGAATAACTATACAAGAAAAATAAATAAAATGCATCAAATTAGAGGGAAAGAAAATTATCTCTGTTCACAGATGACATGATCTTATATGTAGAAGACCCTAAAGCATCCAGGCGTGCCAAAAAAAACCTATCAGAAATAAATTAAAAATTCAGCAAAGTTACAAAATACAAAGTTAAGACACATAAGTCAGTTACACATCTGTACACCAGCAATGAACAACTCAAAAAGGAAATTAAAATACCAATTCCATTTATAATAACATCAAAAAATACTTTGAAGCAAAACTAACTCAGGAGACAAAAGTACACCAAAATTATAAAATATTGTTGAAATAAAATTAAATAACAAAAATAAATGAAAATATATTTCATATTTCTGTTTCAGAAAATTTATTATTGTTAAGACGTCCGTACAATCCAAAGTGATCTATGGATTCAATGCAACCCCTCTCAAAGTCCCAATACTGTTTATGATGTTTTTTGTAGAAATAGAAAAAAATCCATCCTAACATTTGTATGGCTATGCGACAGAGACCACAGGGGAACTCCTTGTTTCTCCCAAGTCCTGGAGCTAACGTGCAGAGAGGTTGGGAGATAAAGACACTGGGAAAAGCTGCAGGCATTTTTTTTTCAGACCTGGGACTGAGAAGATGACACCATTTTCTTTTTTTCCTTCTCTTTAAATTTTAGATTCAGGGGATGCAGAATTCTTACAAGGGTATTTTGAGTAATGCTAAGGTTTGAGTTTCTAATGGTTGCATCACCCCAGGTAGTGAGCATAGTATCTGATAAGCAGTTTTTCCACCCTTGCTCCCTCTTTCCCTCCTCTCTTTTGGAATCCCCAGTGTCTATTGTTCTCATCTTTGTGTCTGTGTGTACTCAATGTTTAGCTCCCACTTATAGGTGCCACTTATAAGTGAGAACATGTGGTATTTGGCTTTCTGTTTCTGCATTAATTCATTTAGAATAATGGCCTCCAGCTGTATTCATGTTGTTGGCAATTGATATGATGTCTTTTTTTCTTATGGCTACATAGTATTTCATGGTGCATATGTACCGCACTTTCTTTATCCAATTCACCCTTGATGGGTACCTGAGTTGATTCCATGTCTTTGTTATTGTGCATAGTGCTGCAATAAATGAATGCAGATGTCTTTTTGGTAGAACAATTTATTTTCCTTTGGGTATATATGCAGTAATGGGATTGCTGGGTCAAATGGTAATTCTATCTTCACTTCGAAAAATCTTCAAACTACTTTTCACAGGGGCTGAGCTAATATGTATTTCCACCAACAGTGTATAACTGTTCCCTTTTCTCTGCAACCTCACCAATACTTGTTATTTTTTTACTTCCTAATAATAGTCATTCTGGCTGATAGAAGATAGTGTCTCATTGTGGTTTTGATTTGCATCTCTCTGATGATTAGTGATAAGCATTTTTTCCTATGATTTTGGTCACTTGTATGTCCTCTTTTGAGAAGTGTCTGTTCACAGAAGACACCTATTTTCAATCTGGGTTCATACAAAGTAAGTCATTGTTTGGTGACCTGGTAGCAGCAGCTGCCACAGGCATATGTCTTCAGCTGGAGATTGGAGCACTTGATCTGGAGTGAGAAAGGGCTCCAACAGCCAGAATTGAGAAATGAGTGTGGAGTGCGCTGTAGACATAGGCATTGGAAATGTGCTCTTTCCTGTCACTGAACTGGAGTAAGAAGAGAGTTGCTGAAGCTATACTTTCTCCTGGGCTGTGTGATTTGCAGCCAGGAGCAGCCTTAAGGCATGGAACTGATCTGCGTGTGTCATTGCTGGGTGCCTCAGCTTGCTCCTTTAGTCAGTTAGGGGAGTGTTCCAAGGAGTGTTCCAGTTCCAAGGAGCAGGAGCAAGGCAGACCCCACTCTGGCTAGCGTGGATTGGGAGAAAGAGCCACACTTCCCTTCTCTTACAAGAACCAGATGCAATGGTGCCCCCTCCACCCACCACCCGGGCATATTTCCAGGCATTAGGTGCGCTCACATGGCAGGAATAGTGGCCTGAACTGCCCTTCCCTTCCACTACAAAGACCCTGTTGTAATGGTGGTAACTCTGCTCCATAGTGGCTACTCTGCTGTTCTCTGGGCAACACATTTCCAGACATTTGGTGCAACTGCTTGCATGGATGAGGAGCTTGAGTCACCCCTCCCTTTCTGTGTAGGGATCTTGGTGCAGAGTACCCTCTCTGCTCCATGCCCAGGAATATTTCCAGGCATTTGGTGCACTCATTTACCTGGATTAGGAGCCTTAGCTTCCTGTCTCTTCAGATGCAGAGATCTTGGTGTTGCCACTTGATGCCTAGTAGTATCCCCAGGCATTTGGAGCACCCACTCTTCTAGGTTAGGAATTAATGCTAGTCCTCCCTTTCCAGCAGAGAATGTGGGACAGCAGAAATTTCTCCACTTCATACCCCAGCACATCTCTGGGCGCTTGGCAACTGCCCCCAATCTCCAACTTGGAGCTCCTGCTTATGCTTGTCACTGGTGAAATGTAGGCACGCCTGCCCGGTGTAACTCTGTCCAGCTTGGTCCTCCCTGACTCCCTGTAGGTCTGAGCAGGTAGCTCAGAACAAGGCATATTCCACAGGACATCTCACTGCCCGAGGAGACAGAGAGCTTCTCACAGTAAACAAAGATCAGGAATATACCCATCTGTATCCATAAGCAGTATATACTGGCCTGGAGGTTGAACTGCATAACCCAATAGAAAATCCACTGACATAAGTGCACAGCACTAGGGAATGAGATAAACTTCCTGAGACTCCTGTCATCCTGGCCCCACAGAAGGCAATGAGCCCACTCACATGTCCAGTATATCACTGCTACAACAAGCATTTGGGAATGCCACCATACAAAGGCTATTTATAAGGAAGGAATTTATACAGAGTCTTGGCCACTGAAAACATCCAGAACCTAAGGCAAGGGACCCTACATAGTACACGTTATAGTCACATTCTCAAGTGGGAAAATCCCATCCAAATGAAAGTAATTTTTATTTATTTATTTATTTTACAAAAGGAGAGAGAGCTTATCCAGATGAGAAGGAACCAGGCAAACAATTCTAGAAATATGAAAAAATGTTACAACACCCCAAAATGATCATACTAACTCTCCAGCAATGGATTCTAACAAAATTGAAATCTTTAAAATATCAAATAAAGAATTAAAAATATTGATTTTAATGACGCTCAATGAGATCCAAGAGAAAGTTGAAAACAAACGTAAAGAAATCAGAAAAAAAATACACAATATAAAATAAGAGATTAGATACTATTTTAAAATTTTAAACAGAACTTCTGGAAATGAAAAATTTAATAAAGGAATTATAAAATACAGTTGGAAGCTTCAACAATACACTTGACCAGGCAGAAGAAATAATTTCAGAGCAGGAAGACAGGTCTTTCAAATTAACCCAGTCAGATAAAAAAAAAAGTAATGAACAAAGCCTTTGAGAAATATAGGATTATGTAGTATCTAAACCTATGAGTTATAGGCATTCCAGGGGGAGAAGAAAAAGTAAAAAGTATGGAAAACTATTTGAGAGAGTAATTCAGGAGAACTTCCCTGGTCTTTCTAGAGATCTAGATATCCAGATACAAGAAGCTCAAAGAACTCCTAGGAGATACATTACAAATAGGCACTGGAGACTCCAAAACACTCACTCCAATTTCTGTGGCCAGCGGGGCTGAAGTTTCACAAGTTAAATCTGCTGTTGCTCTCTCAAGTCTGAGAGTTTGAACAAGCTAGTGCCCTTTTCCTTTTCTATCTCATATCGACTCAGAACTTTATAACCGCTGACAGTTATACAGGAAGATGAGAAGGGGTTAGGAATGAAACACTACTTATTGTGTGCAATATTTGGATGATGGGCACACTAAAAGCCCAGACTTCACCACTATGCAAATATCTCTGGAACACAACTGCATTTGTACACATAAATCCATAAATATAACAAATAAATAAATAAACACATGCAGCTGCACAGTCAAGATTAATGTACTCTATGTGCTTTACTGGAAGTATGTTTTGCTTCAATTTAAAAGTAAGAAAAACTAAATGTTTGAATTTAGTGAAAGTAGTTTCAATTAAAGAATAATCAAGCGGCATAAAATCATACAGGTAAATCAACAAGTGGATGAACACAAATTCCAAATTTTCACTTCTCATGCAGGCATGTACAGACCACCAAATTGCAACACTGTACTGAAACAGCCAGCAGCACGTACTGAAATCTGTGCAGAGTTTAGATTCACTAGAGGTCAGCAAATCTAGACAGCAAGCTTCAGTGGCAACAACCCTTCAGCTCTTGTCAGAGGCTCAGCTGATACCAGATAGGCATGAATATTTCAAAAAGAGATGAGCACCAGTAACCTCAGGCAGCACAGCTGAACTCTCTACAGTCCAGTAGCCTCTAGCAACCAGAAATGAGCTTTGGGAGTTAATTTTTCCCTTTTCCCACTGGTAGACTTCCAGAGAATGCTTCTGGCATGGACTAATACATGATATTTACCTTTTGTTCATTACCCACAAAAAAGCAATTCTATTCTGTGTAGACCTTCTTTTTGATGGTGAGTTTTCTGGGCATGGTCAGTAGATTACCACTAGGTAATCTATTTAAGGACATTGTAAAACTATTTGCAATAAATTCTGATGAAAAATGTTGTTTAAAAATGGAAAAGGTATTTTGAAACACATGTTTGGATTTTTTAACACATCATCAAGCTTTGTTATAGAAAATGAATGAAATTACCAACCAAGGAACCTGGTCTAAACCATTGCTTTCTATTGCTCTAATCTTGCTCACTGTGGATGCTGGCCCAAATTCTGAGCTGAACAAAGAACACAATCATAAGCTTACAGTTTTTAGGAATGGGGCACTATGAAGAACAATAGAGCATTCCAATTGTAGCTCTTAGCCCAGCACACATTCATACTAATGTATATTATATACGTATAGCACTTCTCAATGTCAATATACTTCTGTATACATTGTCTCATTTGATTCTTAAAATTTTCCATAAAATCGGTACTATATTGGTTGGAGATCACCCAGTAAGTGAAGGAGTTGGTACTAGAATCCAGATGTTTTATACTCCAATTTCTGTGGCTAGTGAGGCTGAAGTTTCACAAGTTAAATCTGCTGTTGCTCTCTCAAGTCTAAGAGTTTGAACAAGCTAGTGCCCTTTTCCTTTTCTATCTCATATTGACTCAGAATTTTGTAACCACTGATAGTTATACAGAAGGTATTTATCACTCTATCCTATGAAGTAGGTTTAGGTTATACTAGGAACACGGACTACATGGAGATCTTGTTATATTTTCCAAAATTATTAGACATCTGTGATCAAAATAGGGAGCTGGTTAAAAAATAAAGTAAGCATAAACAAAGCTCCACGTTTTGCTTTAGAATTAGAGAGTGTCAGAAAAACTTTTATGAAACCATAACTCCTGTCTCTAACACCTGGAAAGTGACACTAATTTTTTTATAAAGTGTAAAATACAGAACCTAACTCTAAGAAGAAAATGAATTAGAAAAATTAAGTTCTCTGTAAGTTCATTCAGCATCTGAAGTGATTAATAATGGATATAATTCGTGAACTATCACTGTCCTTGTTATTTTTCTCTGTTGTTTTATTAAGACATATAACACATATGGTTATATAAATACCAACAAAATTAATAAGTAGAACAGTCCCATTACTTCTCCAAATTCTATACCACCCTTGTTTTATGACTTTATACAATTATTTAAAGTGTATTTACAAACCACGATATCCTCACACATAGAAGTTAAGTTTGTATATGCCAAATATGTGTATATTTGGGCATTATTTGTACTAAATTTACAGATTGGAATATTGAGGTAAAGGGAGGTTGTGGTGGCTATTTATGTCCCTCCCTCCCCCATGAATTCATATGTTGAACATAATCTTCAGTGTGATGGTATTAGGAGGTGGAGTGACTAAGTCATGAGTTCTCATGAATATGATGAGGGCCTTTATAAAAGAGGCCACAGAGAAGTCCTCTTTCCCTTCTGCTATGTGAAGAAAAAGTGACAAGACACCATCTATGAATCAGAAAGTGGGTCCTCACCACAATCTACTGTGCCATGATTTTGGACTTCCCAGCCTCCAGAACCATGAGAAATAAATGTCTGTTTTCTCTAAATCACTCAGACTATGATATTTTGTTACAGCAGCCAAAACAGACTGATACAGATGTAAATAATTTGCCTGAGTAGTAGAGCCATGGTTGAAAGCATGTCTAACTAGTGAACTTTTATCACTACCCTGCTTATCCAGGGTATGCACGATTAAGATCTGGATATATAAATCTAAGGGCTATGCTATTGTATGTAGGTGGAGCTAAGAAATACCCTCAGTCAGAAAAGTAGAACCTGCTGGAGATAGACTACAACTCCCTAGTTATACAATAAAGGTGTTGGGCTTCTTTTTTCTTTCACCACACAAATGCTTCTTCATCAATAATGTTTGACTTTTCCAAGTGTGAGACTTTTCTTCTATATGAACACTGCTCTGATCTTACCACAGACATTTCAATTGAATTTGTAGAACTGTGGTGTATTTGTAGAAATGATTAATTCCACAGTTCTATGATTCTAGCTGCAATTTGACCATACAAGATGATTAGTTTTATCAATGGGCAAGCTATCCTGAATTGAAACCCCACAGAGGAAGAGGGGATGATTAATGAGACAAGCAAAAATTTGCTTCTTGTAGTATTATCCAACTGTGTAGATAGCAAGCATCATTATATTTTAACATGCTCGGAACACTCGTCTTGAATGAATGTTAGTCAATAAAATTTCCCTTTTAAAGGATTGCTACTGTGGGATCTGCCTTTGTTTCCCAAAACTGTAGAGACATGCTGAGAATTCAAAGAAAAGTATACTGTACAATAGTTAATAAAATTCTATAAAGTACTGAAGAAGTGCAGTCCCTTGTTTATTAAAAATACAGTACATTTTTTGGAAAATTATATTTATTATCATGTGGGTATTTTTCTTCCTGGAAAATGCTCAAATATTTTCATTAAATCTATAGTAGATTGACATGATAAAAATAATTAAATAAAAATTATAGTTACCCATTGGATATTAAGAAAATAAGAAGATAGGGAAATTTATAATAAAAATAAAACTCAAGAGAATTCAAACTCATTTCATTTGCAATTATAGGACACATTTAAGTCACTAGGTTATTCAGCCTTGGCAGACCAGCTGAGCTAATTTATAGGTATTTAATTAAACCCATATGGTGAAGTTTCCTGTTTGTTAATATAATATTTATATTGATAACTATAAAACTAGTTAAAAATGCAAAAGGAGACCTAAAGGAGTATGGTAAAGCCCATTTTTCTCTTAGACCACAAGTGGTCCATATCAGGTTGCAAAAATTGACATAATGTTCAGGTAGAATATTACTGAGGAATTTTGTGGTGTGGGAGCATCTCACTCTTTGTGTCTTGTTTTCATTTTTTGGCCTTGCCTGAAAGTAGCATAAGACCCACAATAGGAAATGCCATATTCTTTAAAAGGTACAGAACACTAACGAATCAGTCAGCTCCTCAATTATATTTATCAATGCATGTTTTTTAACTTCTCCCACTTCCCTCATTTTCTACACAAGCACTTTTTTTTCTCCAAATGTAAAAGCCTTTACATTTCTTTCTCCCCCCTTTCCCTTTAAGAACTGACTCAATTCTGGAGTTCTCCCAAGAATCAGCCTGCATAGGCTACAGAACTCAGGAGATTATGAAACTATTTGTGCTCTCTCAGTATCAAAGAACAATATTGTTGAGTTTAGAGGGGAGAACGTTTCTGGTAAATAATCTATTAAACTCAAATTTCTTAGAGAAAATAATAGAAATGTAAACGAAGGTACTATTTACTTCACAATATTTATTGAGCATTTATGGGTAGAGCACAATGACTCCACAATTTGCTCTTGGCTTCATTCTCCCTGTCTTTACAGAGCAATGTGGAGAGTGCTCATTTTCGAAATTGTCTTCAATTAAAACTGTGGTGGCTAACAAAAGTATTAGAGAAACTGCCAGTAGAGTAAATATATTTTTAAAAGAATAATAAAAATTTTATTTACTACTCAGAAGTATGAAATCCAACACTATACCTATCTACTACAATACTCAAATCAGAGGTGAAGTGCAAGAAGACTCCTCCAGGATTTAATAACTAGTTCTTTAAAAGTAAGCTTCTTAGCCTGACATTTAATCAAATCTCAGTAAACGTTCCCAGCCTCATCTCCTTCTTCCTGTGAAAATGAATAATGCTTCTCTGAGAAGAAGACTATGAAAATCAAAGATGTAGTATGCCACTGGAGAAGAAAACCTGCTCTATTTAATAAGCAACTACTTCAAATTTTGTTTACCCAGGTGCGGTACAGTATGTTCGTGTATATATATATATATATATATATACTGGGAAAAGTTAAGGCCCATTGGTTAGATTTATTAGGCCAATGTCAGTTGTCCAAAACCAGATCATATTTTTTCATAATTCATTCTTTCTGGCATGAAGTTTCAACACTTAATTTTTTGACACTTGAAGTTCAAGATAAGATGCCATAAGGAATTAAAAAGTCCATATATAACAGGCACCTTAAGAATGATAGGTATTCAATACATTATCTCATAATAATAGTTACTTGGAACATGCAATAGGTCTAAGCTGCAATATTAAATCTAGTCAAAAGGCACTATTATCTAACACAAGTCATTTTCTACCATAAATTTTATTTAAGCTTATTGTTTTAGTTTATATAAAATGAATAAATTATATACCTCCAAATATATGTAGATAATTATGAACATTTTTATTTATTGTAAAAGTTTTCTAGAAAGTATCACTAGTAATTCTCAAAAAACTGAAAAGTTTTGATTGATAAAATGTATCAGCCATCATATTTCATAAATGTTGAAGAAAAAAATTATTCTGATTCTTGTTAAAATAATAAATAAGGTTATTTAAAACTATTGGAATAAAATATTGCAATGGGGAGACAAACTGGGCTCAACTTTGAGTATAGCTAGACCAAAGAGAAATTGTAATCAAGAGATCAGTAGATTAAAAAATCAGTAAGAGATGACATCAAGAGTAGGGGACTCTTGTTAAATAGACTTAGCAGTAATCTAACCCTGACAAGAAGACACCCAATGTCTTCTCTGCCTTTGCAATTGAGGTATAACTTTCATACTGTGATATGTACAGCTCTTCAATATGCAGTTTGATAAGTTTTCACAAATTTGTATTACACTTTAATGATGATATAACTATCACCCAAATAAAGATATAGAACTAAAAACTAATCTCAAAAAGTTTTGCAACTTTTTACAGTTAATCTTTCTCCAAGGTAATCATTGCTCTGAGTTGTTTTTTTTTTCCTTAAACTTATCTCAGTCCATCTAACTGAAACTTTGTATCCTTTGACCAACACCCCCTCAGTTCTTCCCAAACCTCAATCCCCTGGTGACCATCATTCTGTTCTTTTCTTCTGTGAGTTTGAAATTTTTAGATCCCACATATAAGTGACATAATGTGATATTTTTCTTTCTACGCCTGGCTTATTTCACTTAACACAGCGTCCTCCAGGTTTATTAATGTTGTTTCAAATGGCAATATTTTCTTTGTTTTTATAACTGGATATTATTTCATTGTGTATATGCTATATTTTCTTTATCTATTCATCCATTGCTGGGGACTTATATTAACTCTATATCTTAGGTATTGTGAATAATGCTGAAATGAACATGGAAGTGCAGTTATCTCTTCAACATACTGATTTCATGTTTTTTGGATATATACCCAGTAGTGGGATTGCTGGATCACATGGTAGTTCTATTTTTAATTTTTGGAGGAAGCTTCATACTGTTTCCATAAAGGCTATACTAATTTACACTCCTTCCAGCAACATACAAGGGTTTCCTTTTGTCCATATCCTTGCCAACACTTATCTTTTGTCTTTTGAGAATAGCTCTTTTAATAGGTGTAAGGTGATAGCTTAGTGTTTCAATTTGCATTTCTCTGATGATTAACGATATAGAGCATTCTTTCATATGCTTGTTGGCCATTTGTATATCTCTCCTTTTGAGAAATGTTTATTCAGGTCCTTTGCTCATTTTAAAAATCAGGTTATTTGTTTTCTTGCTATTGTGTCGTTTGACTTTCTAAACATATTTTGGGTATTAATTGCTTGTCAGATGCATGGCTTACAAATATTTTCTCCCACTGTGTAGTTTGCCTCTTCACATTGTTGTTTCCTTTGCTGTACAAAAGTTTTTTAGTTTGATGCAATCCCATTCTCATATTTTTGCTTTATTTGTTTGTGCTTTTTGGATCATATAGAAAACAAAATTACTGGTCAGACTGATCTCAAGAAGTTTCTTCTCCTATGCTTTTGAGAACCTAAAATATCTGAGAAAATCTCAGTCAATTTAGAAAGTTTATTTTGCCAAAATTAAGGATGTGCCTGTGACACAGCTTAAAGAGGTCCCGATGACATGTACCCAAGGTGGTTTGTATGCAGCTTGGTTTTATACATTTTAGGCAGACATAATACATCAATCAGTACAGGTAAGATTTACTATGTTGATGCAAAAGTAATTGTGGTTTTTGCAATTAAAAGTAATTTTACTTGTTACATGTAAAATAACGTGACATACCACATTATGTCTCTTATATATGGGATCTCAGCAGACTTAGCAGCAATCTAAGTAATCAAAAGTAATAATAAAATTGCAATTACTTTTGCACCAACCACTCTGGAAGAGTGAAACAACTTTGGGGGCACTTCTACATCATAGGTAGATTTAAACACATTCTGATTGGCAATTGGTTGAGTTATTACCAGTAGAAAGGAATGTCTGGGTTAAGATAAGGGGTTGTGAAGACCAAGGTTTTATTATGCGAATGAAACCTCCAAGTAGCAGACTTTAGAGAAAATATATTTTAATGTTTCTTATCAGACTTAAGGTCTCTGTTGATGTTAATGCTGGAGGGGCATAATAAGGCATGTCTGATCTCAACTTCCCATCATGGCATGAACCAGTCTTTCAGGTTACATTTTAGAGTGCACTGGTTGAGGAGGGAGTCCATTCAGATGGTTGCAGGGGGCCCTTTGAATTTTATTTTTGGTTTACACTTTCTTGTAGTAATTTCAAAGTTTCAGGACTTGTGTTTAAGTCTTTAATGCATTTTGAGTTAATTTTTGTATGAGATATGAGATAAAAGTCCAATTTTATTCTTCAACAGGTAAATATCCAGTTTTCACATCAGTATTCATTGAAGAGACTTTCCCCATTGTGTGTTCTTGGCATAATTATCAAAGATTAGTTATCCATAACATGGATTTATTTTTGGCCTCTAGATTGTGTTCCATTTGTCTATATGTCTGTTTTTAAGTCAGTATCATGCTGCTTTGATTACTATGGCTTTGTAGTATATTTTGAAGTCAGACAGTGTAATGCATTTAGCTTTGTTTTCTTGTTCTTAACTATTCACTTTTATGATGTTTATTGTCAGATTTTACTTAGTTTGTTTCTTTACTTCATTAGTTAATTGCTGCTACATACAAACCTCAAAACTCAATAACTTAAAACAACTCCTTATTTAATTCACAAATAAATGGATCAGCAATTGGATCTGAATTTGTCTGTGTGGTTCTTGTTTCTGTTGGGCTCACTCAAGTATTTGTGATTAACTGCTAAATCTGCAGCTCCAGGATGGCCTTGGTTATAACATTTTACCTCTACTTTATATGGTTTCTTATCCTTCTATTATTGGAAAGAGGTCCTGATCCAGACCCCAAGAGAGGGTCTTGGATCTCATGCAGGAAATAATTCAGGATGAGTCTACAGAGTAAAGTGAAAGCAAGTTTATTAAGAAGGTAAAGAAGCAAAAGAATGGCTACTCCATAGGCAGAACAGTGGCATGGTCTGCTCATCTGAGTATACTTGTAGTTACTTCTTGATTATATGCTAAACAAGTTGTATTAGTCTGTTTTCATGCTGCTGATAAAGACATACCTGAGACTGGGTAATTTACAATAAAAAAGAGGTTTAAGGGACTCACAGTTCCATGTGGCTGGGGAGGCCTCACAATCACTGTGAAAGGCGAAAGGCATGTCTTGTATGGCAGCAAACAAGGGAGAATGGGAACAAAGCAAAAGGGGTTTCCACTTATAAAACCATCAGATCTCATGAGATGTATTCACTACCATGAGAATAGTATAGGGGAAACCACCCTCAAGATTCAATTATCTCCCACCAGGTCCCTCCCACAACACATGGGAATTATGGGAGGTTCAATTCAAGATGAGATTTGGGTGGGGACACAGTCAAACCATGTCACAAGGGGTGGATAATTCATGAGTTTTCTGGGAAAGGAGTGGGCAGTCCCCAGAACTGAGGGTTCCTCTCTTTTTTAGGCCAAATAAGGTAACTTCCTGACATTGCCATAGCATTTGTAAACTATCATGACACTCGCAGGAGTATCTTTTAGCATGTGAATGTATTATAATTAGCATCTAATGAGCAGTGAGGATGACAGAGATCACTTTCATCACCATTTTGGTTTTGGTAGGTTTTGGCTGGCTTCTTTACCACAAACTGTTTTATCAGCAAAGTCTTTGTGGCCTGTATCTTGAGTCAACCTCCTATCTCATCCTGTGACTAAGAATACCTAACATCTGGGAATGCAGCCAAGCAGGTCTCAGTCTTATTTTATCCAGCCCCTCTTTAAGATGGAATCACTCTGGTTTGAATGCCTCTGACACATCAGCAGACTATTTTGGGACGCTCACATGGTGCCTGGATATGGTTCAGAGACAGAGTTGAGTATGTGAAGAATCTTGTCTGAGAACTGGTACACGATTACTCCCACTGCATTGAATTGACAAAAGTCACATTCCAGTCCAGATTGAAGAGGTGGACAACTGGCCACCTCTTGATGGATGGTTAAAAAAATATTGAAAAAGGTATGGATGTGAGAAAGAGTTATATGGTTATTTTTACTATTATCTTTATATAAAGGGAATAATATGGCATATGTTCTTTTATTTCTTCTGGCATTTTTTTTTCTGCTAACATAAAGTTTTTGAGGGTTATCCATATTGTTAAGTCAATCAGAGTGGCTTAAAACAACAGAAATGTATTATCTCATGGTTCTAGGGACTGGAAGTCTGAAATCAAGGTGTTGGCAAGGCCATGCTCTCTCCATGAGCTCTAGGAGAGAGTACTTCCTTTCCTCTTCTAGCTTTGGTGTGAGGATTAAACTCTGACCATATTTTTTTTAATGTTATCTTGCTCAAATTCCTTTCTAAGGGGTCTGGAGAGGATGCCCTACAAACCATAAAGTCTCATCAGAGGAGTTTTATTTAACTCTGTATAACATGGCCTACTTTCCAACCTGACTCTGGCATGACACCACACAACAAATAAGGAAGGAAATCAAAATATTTTAACTCCAAATATATTTTCTTGTCATATCTTGAAATTGGCCTGCAAAGTCATCTCTTGTGGGAAAAATCTACATTCTGTAGAGAATCCCCTTTTCTTTTTTTTACTTTCCAGATCCAGGAGATAATCAACTAAGAGTCAGGCGCCCTTTTATGTCTGATAAGAAATATTTTATGACCTATTTTCCCTGAAGCCTACTATGTGAAGGCTTCCTCTGCACAATAAAACTGTGACCTCCACAATCCTTTATTCTAACCCAAACATTTCTTTTCTATTGATCCCAGGCCTTTATACAAACTCTACCAATTGTCAACCAAGAAATGTTGAAATTTACCTATAGCCTGAAAGCCACCGTTTCAAGTTGTCTTGTCTTTTTGAACCAAACCAACGTACATCTTAAATGGATTTGGTTGATGTTTCATGTCTTCCCAAAATGTATAAAACCAGGCTCTTCCCTAACCACTTCGAGCACACGTTCTTAGGATCTCCTGATGGCTGTGTCACAGGACACAGTCATTCATATTTGGCTTAGAGTAAATCTCTTCAAATATTTTGGAGTTTGACTCTTCGTTGACAGATATTTGCCAGCAACCTTTGGCATTCTTTGGCTTGCAGGTATATCATCACTCCAGTCATATGACTTTTCTCCCTGTCTGTCTTCACATCATCTTCACTCTGTGTGTGTCTTTGGACATATTTCCCTTTTAGGACAGCAGTCATATTGGATTAGAGTCTATCCTAATGACCTCATTTCTACTTGATGACCTCTGTAGTGATCCTATTTCCACATAAAGTGACATTCTGAGTTACCCATGGTTAGGATTTTAACATGTCTTTTTGGAAGGATATAATTCCAGAGTTAGGATTTTAACATATCTTTTTGGAAGGCTATAATTCGACCCATAATGGGGCTACTATAAGTAAAGTTGTTACAAACATACTTGTATAATTCCCTTTGTGGTAATATCCTTAATTATTCTGAGATATATACCCTGGAGTGAGTAATAGATAAAGTGTATGTTTAACTTTATTAGAAGCAACCAAAGAGTTTTAAAGGGGTTGTATCATTTTACATATATATCAGAAATTCATGAGAGTTCCAATGATTCCACTTTCTTGCTAAGAATTGATACTGCTGGGGGCTGGGCGCAGTGGCTCACACCTATAATCCCAGCATTTTGGGAGCCCGAGGCAGGCAGATCATGAGGTCAGGAGTTTAAGACCAGGCTGGCCAATATGGTGAAACTCTGTCTCTACTAACAATACAAAAAATTAGCCAGGCGTGGTTGTGGGTGCCTGTAATCCCAGCCCCTGGGGAGGCTGAGACAGGAGAATCACTTGAAACTGGAAGGTGGAGTTTGTAGTGAGCTGAGATCACACCACTGCACTCCAGCCTGGGCAACAAGAGCAAAACTCTGCCTCAAAACAAACAAACAACAACAAAAAGAATTGATATTGTCATCTTTTGAATTATTTCCATTCTAGTAGGTATGTACTGATATCTCATTTGGCTTTAATTTTCTTTTCTATGATGACTAAGAATGATAACTACCTTTTCATGTGTTTGTTGACCATTCGTATGTTTTTTTTTGTGTGATATGTCTGCTCATATCAGACATTGCAGAGGACCTCCTATCTCATCCCATGACTAAGAATGACCTTTTTGGGGGCAAAGGATGTTGTTTACTTCTCTACCTTCAAAAAGGTATAATTCAGTGCTATGCTTCTGTAAAAACTTACCACACACATAGTGGCTTAAAAATAACAAGAGGAGGAGGTCAGAATTTCAAAACGGGTCTTATGAGACTAAAACCAAGTTATTGGCAGAACTGCATTCCCTCTCGTGGCCCTAGAAGGAAATCTATTTCTTTGCCTTTTCCAGATTTTAGAGGCTTCCTGCATGTGCATGCCTTGGCTTATGCCCTTTCCTCCATCCCCAAAGCCAGTGGAATAGCACCTTTAAATCGCCCTCTCATTTTCCCTCCTTCCTTCTTTCCCTCTCTCCCCCCTGCTTCTTTTCGCTTCTGATCTCACATCTCTTTCTTTGACTCTGACTTTCCTGCCTTCCTCTTATAAGGACATTTATACTTCTATCAAGCCCATTCAAATAATTTAGAATAGTCTCTCCATTTCAAGATCCTTAACTTATTTAAATCTGCCAAGTCTCTTTTGCCATGTAAGGTAACATTTTCACAGGTTTCAAAGATTCAGATGTGGATACTGTTGGAGGTACCATTATTTTGTCTACCACACCTGCCAGTTACTGGGCTGTTCTTCCTTGGTAACAAATCCACTCTTCCATATCTCTGATCTGAGATAATGGAACTCTGCAAACTATACTTGTTTTTTTTCAGCTGGTTCTTTGTCAGGTTCTTCCAATAGGGGGCACTAAGAGATACTGGAAGGCGGGAAGAGGAAGGAGGGACTTCAATCTTTTTTGTTTAGCTTGATGGCTTTATTGGCATTGCCCTAGCAGTTCTTTCTCACTGCCAGCAGCAGAGGGGAAAGATCCCAGCTATTTTCTAAATGTCCAGAACGGTCACATTTCTAGAATGAGTCTCATCACCCTAAGAGGTGCCCATATAAGCTGGGCAATGTCAGTCTTTCAGAGGTACTGCTATTCAGAACCATTTCTCCAAGCATCTGGGTTCTGATAACCTCAGATTGTTGTCTTTGCTTCCTCAGCCCTAGAGATGACAGCAGGTTCTTGCAATGATTACTGTAGTGTTCATTTTTAGATTTTTTTTTTCAGTACTCCAGCATCTATTTAACAGTTTCCCTTTATTGAAATATCTTCGTTGAAAATACCTGGTGTACTTTTGTTCTCCTGTTACATTTGCACTATGATTAGTTATTCAACTCTCCCAATACATGGAGACAAAACTAAAGAATCATAGCCCAAGAAGAAATAGGTGGAAATAGCTGTGAGCAAGGAGAAATTATATCAAGTTGACTTCTTTTTCAGGAAGCTTCATGGCATAGAAAGACATGTCTATCTTCCCCAAAAAATCATTTCACAGGGCTACAGGGTTAAATTTTCTTTTTAATGTGGAGCAGCCAAATTCCAAAAGTCACTCATATTGGTTTTGATTATTTTAAAACTGAAAATTTGTTTTTTTTTTTTGTTTTTTTTTTTTTGAGACGGAGTCTCACGCTGTTGCCCAGGCTGGAGTGCAGTGTCGCGATCTCGGCTCAGGAATGCAACACAGGAGTATCACAGAGCTTAATCCAGCTAAAGTTAAAACTGTGCTGAAAACTTATTTAAATTGACTAAATTTAATATTTGTGAACTTTTTGAATATCAGTAATTTAATAGTCCACCTCAGTAAAGATCTTAATACAATTTCACACACACACACACACACACACACTGTATAGGGGGATGCAAAAGGAAAGAGATTTATAAATCATATAGCCTTATAGTCTTCAAATAAGCTACCCAAAGAAACTGTCCATTTGAATTTCTAGATGTATGCTATAGTGGAACAACACTCAAAATGTATGAACATTTATTGCAAATTTGAACATGTTTTGGACTTCACTATTGCCAGAGACAAATGCATTCAACATAAAATAATAATGTTTCAATCATAGAAATGTGATCTTAATCATGTTTAATCCTGCTTTTTATCCTCTAACCTTAATTAGTAACTCAGAGCCCTTTCTAACCTACATGCCCAGTCTTTGAGGAGGTTATTCATCAGATAGGAATACTGTTTGTCTAGGAGTGCACTTATCTTAATGGACTTAATTTGATCATTTAAAAAATATTCAGATCCTCCTCCTCTTCTCCTCTCCCCAACTTTCTACCCAACTTCAATTTGACCTATATAAATGTTTCAGTTCTTTGGGACCCTGGGAAGAGGTGATATAGAGTAAATCTATCAGGAACGTTGGCAATCAAGCACATACACATTAAGACATAACACCTTGGAGGTTGGGTGGGAGGAATTGGGGTCATAGAGAAATTCACACTGAAGGTTACCATATATCTGAAGTTGGGTTAAAACAAACAATGGCACTGCAAAGGGAAAATGATTCACAAAGGAAAAGGAAAAACTGAAGTATATGAGCATGAGGGCAGGAGAGAAGGGGGGTTATAGAAGCTAAATAACATTACTATATTCCAATCAGAAGTTTGGTGTCAGTGATAAGTAACCGAAAGAGATTCTGTTGTGTAGAAACAGCTGGAGACCTGCCACACTCTCTCCCTCCTGCTGCTTCCTGTGTTATTGCTTATCCATCTGCTGTACCCTCCTCCACAAACACAGAACCTGGGAGTCAGTACAGAGCTCTTCTACACCGTTAAAAGAGGTTAGTTTACTAATAACTTAATAAGGGCTTACGATGAGATATTTATGCTATTGTCTAATATTTTGACCAATCACAGAAATAATCTTGGTCTGGATTATTGTGCAATATAAAAGACGTAGGATGTATGCTAGTTAGAAAAGAAAGAGAAGGAGAGGAGAGGGAAAATATTAATTTAGGTTTGAAAAAAAATAAAGATGAACTAGAGGTACACAAATCTTGTCCCTGAATTTTAAATTATTGAAGAATAATATCAAGCAGAGATATCTAGATTGGATTGAAAATCAAAGAAAGAGCTAAATGTTAAGAGCAAAACCTACCTACAAACGAATTTCAGGTTTATCAATCATACTCACGATTCAAAATCATGGATGAACATCTAACTGGCAACTATGGTACTATGCCTGGACTCTTCCACTCCTTTCCCCTTAATATCACAAGACAGTAAGCATAGAAGAAATGAAATTATTAGAAAAATATACTAAGAGATTGAAAAAAGGGCTATGGTTGTAGAGGGAAAGTTTTGGCATATTTAATACACTAGCAAAAGAAACATGTAGATCATGGCTACAGTGAACCAAATGAGAAAAACATTTTGAGAGAATATCACTGGGAACTTTACATTTCTCAGACTCAATTTCAAGTTCGAGCCTGGAGATGAGGCCAGGAGCACTGATAGGTTAATGCATCTTAATCCTCATGTGAGGATATAACAGAATCATATACATAATGCGTTGTTAATTCTGGTGCCTACAGCATATATTCAGGACACAGTAATTGTCACCTAATATTATTAGTGGGCCTGGTTTCCACCCTGGTGGTTATTTTTTCAAATGGCAGCAAGTCTGTGTCACTGAGTATGTCCGATTAATTTCTATTTTAGTTATTATGTCAGATGAAGATATATTTTAATGGTATTTTTTAAATATTTAAGTTAATTTTTAATATGTTATTTTTTACCCTCTTTTGGGCTGCCATATGTCCCTGAAAAAACAAAAATTAGTACTTTTCATGCGTGTCTGTGTGAAGAGACCACCAAACAGGCTTTGTGTGAGCAACAAGGCTGTTTATTTCACCTGGGTGCAGGCGGGCTGAGTCTGAAAAGGGAGTCAGTGAAGGGAGATGGGGTGGGGCCATTTTATAGGATTTGAGTAGGTAAAGGAAAACTACAGTCAAAGGGGGTTGTTCTCTGGCAAGCAGGGGTTGGGGGGGGTCACAAGGTCCTCAGTGGGGGAGCTTTTCAGCCAGGATGAGCCAGGAAAAGGAATTTCACAAGGTAATGTCATCAGGTAAGGCAGGAACAGGCCATTTTCACTTCTTTTGTGGTGGAATGTCATCAGTTAAGGCAGGAATAGGCCATCTGGATGTGTACCTGCAGGTCACAGGGGATATGATGGCTTAGCTTTGGCTAAGAGGCCTGACATTCCTGTCTTCTTATATGAATAAGAAAAATAAAACAAAATAGTGTTTAAGTGTTGGGGCAGTGAAAATTTTTGGGGGGTGGTATGGAGAGATAACGGGCGATGTTTCTCAGGGCTGCTTCAAGTGGGATTGGGGCAGCATGGGAACTTAGAGTGGGAGAGATTAAGCTGAAGGAAGATTTTGTGGTAAGAGGTGATATTGTAGAGTTGTTAGAATGAGCATTTGTCATATAGAATGATTGGTGATGGCCTGGATGTGGTTTTGTATGAATTGAAAAACTAAACAGAAGATACAAAGTCTGAATAAGAGAAGGAGAAAAAAACAGGTATTAAAGGATTAAGAATTGGGAGGACTTAGAACATGCAATTAGAGACAGCCTAAGGGGGTTCAGCATAATTACTTTCTTGGTTGATGAGTTTTTAGGCTCTAAGTTTTTGGGGTGCAGTTCAAGTTGGGCTGGTGTTTGGAATAAGACTGGAACCCAGTAAAAAGGAGTGTCCACACAGGAGCTCAAATGGGCTGTAACTTGTAGCATTCTGAGGACAGGCCTGAAATCTGAGAAGGGAATGTGGTAAAAGTATTGTCTAATCCTTTTTAAGTTGGTGACTGAGCTTGGCAAGGTGTGTTTTTAAAAGACTGTTAGTCCGTTTTACTTTTCCTGAAGATTGAGGATGGTAAAGGATATAAAGGTTTCACTGAATACCAAGAGCCTGAAAAACCGCCTGGGTGATTTGACTGATAAAGGCCGGTCTGTTACTGGACTGTATAGAGGTGGTAAGGCTAAACTGAGGAATTATGTCTGACAGAAGGGAAGAAATGACCATGGTGGCCTTCTCAGACCCTGTGGGAAAGGCCTCTACCTATCCAGTGAAAGTGTCTACCTAGACCAAGAGATATTTTAGTTTCCTGACTCAAGGCATGTGAGTAAAGTCAATTTGCCAGTCCTGCGTGGGGGCAAATCCCCGAGCTTGATATGTAGGAAAGGGAGAGGACCTGAACAATCCCTGAGGGGTAGTAGAATAGCAGATGGAACACTGAGAAGTGATTTCCTTGAGGATGAATTTCCACGATGGAAAGGAAATGAGAGGCTTTGAGAGATGAGCTAGTGGCTCGTAACCTAGATGGAAGAGGTTATGAAATGACAACAGAATAGAATGGGCCTGTGAGGCTGGAAGGAGATATTTTCCTTGGTCTAAGAACCACTTGCCTTGTGTGGGAAGAGATTGATAGGTGGAACTTATGAGAACTGTACAGTGAGTTGAGCATAGTTTGTGATTTTTAGGGCCTCTGAAAGTATTAAGACAGTGGCAGCCGCTGCACGCAGACATGAAGGTTAGGCTAAAACAGTAAGGTCAAGTTGTTTGGACAGAAAGGCTACAGGGTGCAGTCCTGGCTCTTGTGTAAGAATTCTGACTGCACTAACCATGCCTAGGAAGGAAAGGAGTTGTTGTTTTATAGAAGGGATTGGGGTTTGGGAGATTAGCTGGACATGATCAGCAGGGAGAGCACATATGTTTTTATGAGAATTATGCCGAGATAGGTAACAGAAGAGGAAGAAATTTGAGCTTGACTGAAGTAATGGGGGCTGTCTGTGAAGCCTTGCGGCAGTACAGCCTAGGTAATTTGCTGAGCCTGATGGGTGTCAGGGTTAGTCCAAGTAAAAGTGAAGAGAGACTGGGA
The DNA here is from genome assembly GCF_003255815.1 of Theropithecus gelada. Taxonomy (NCBI): domain Eukaryota; kingdom Metazoa; phylum Chordata; class Mammalia; order Primates; family Cercopithecidae; genus Theropithecus; species Theropithecus gelada. The sequence continues at coordinate 41,176,413 of NC_037673.1, read as the reverse complement.
TGAAGGGTGCAAAGGAATAGTAAAGAAAGCATGTTTGAGATCTAGAACAGAATAATGGGCTGTGGAGGGAGGTATTGAGGATAGGAGAGTATACGGGTTTGGCACCATGCAGTGGATAGGCAAAACAATTTGGTTGATAAGGCACAGATCCTGAACTAACTTGCAAGGCTTGTCTGGTTTTAGGACAGGTAAAATGGGGGAATTGTATGGAGAGTTTATAGACTTTAAAAGGCCATGCTGTAACAGGTGAGTGATAACAGGATTTAATCCTTTCAAGCATGCTGTGGGTTGGGATACTGGTGTTGAGCAGGGTAAGGGTGATTAGGTTTTAATGGGATGGTAAGGCGTGCATGATCGGTTGCCAAGGAAGGAGTAGAGGTGTCCTATACTTGTGGTTTAAGGTGGGGAGATACAAGGGGGGGATGTGAAGGAGGCTTTGAACTGGGGGAAAAGGCAGCAATGAGGTGTGGCTGTAGCCTAGGAATAGTCAGGGAAGCAGATAATTTAGTTAAAATGTCTTGGCCTAATAAGGTAACTGGGCAGGTGGGGATAACTAAAAAGGAGTACATAAAAGAATGTTGTCCAAGTTGGCACCAGAGTTGGGGAGTTTTAAGAGGTTTAGAAGCCTGGTCATCAATACCCACAACAGTTATGGAGTCAAGGGAAACAGGCCTTTGAAAAGAAGGTAATGTGGAGTGGGTAGCCTCCCTATTGGGTAAGAAGGGGACGGACTTACCCTCCACTGTAAGAGTTACCCGAAGCTCGGCGTCCGTGATGGTACAGGGAGCTTACGAGGTGATCGGGCAGCATCAGTCTTCAGCTGCTAAGCTGAGGAGGTCTGGGAAGGAGTCAGCCAAGGAACGTTGGGTTTGGGCTCCAGGGGCTTTAGAAGTGGTGGCGATGTGAGTCGGACAGTCCCACCTCCAGTGGGGGCCCACACAGACAGGGTACAGACTAGGAGGATTCCCAGGCTGCGGGCATTCCTTGGCCCAGTGGCCAGGCTTTATGGCATTTGAAGCAAGGCCCATGAGGATGTTTTGAAAGAGCCCTGGAAGCTGTGGCTTGGATGTTTTGAAGTTCTTTTATGCTGGAGACCTGGTTGTGGGTTGTCTTACAGTGGAGGCAAATAGCTGTAATTCAGTAATGCGTTGCTGCCTGGCTACTTCGTCTCTGTTATTGTACACCTTGAAAGTGAGGTTAATTCCTGTTGTGGGGTTTGAGGTCTGGATTCCAATTTTTGAAGCTTTTTTTTTAATGTCCGAAGCTGACTGGGTGATACAATGCATATGTAACAAACCTGCACGTTATGCATATGTACCCTAGAACTTAAAGTATAATAATAATAAATAAATAAATAAATAAATAAAAATAAAAAATAATAATAATTAAAAAAAAACAATGCATATTAAGTATAAGGCAGCCTTCTGGCCCCTCTGAATCTAGGACAATAAAGCATCTAAGGGTTGCTGCTAAGCGGGCTGTGAACTGGGCTGAGTTTTTGTCTTTACCTTGGGTAGTTTTTTTAAGTTTGTCATAATTAACAGCTTTGTAAGCTGCCTTTTTAAGCCCTTCAACTAGGCAGCAAATCGTGTAATCTCACCTAGATATACCTGGGGTATCTGCCTGATAGTTCCATTGGGGATCATCTTGGGGAACTGCTATAATGCCTTCCTGGAGGTCTGGCTCGTGAAGCTGGCAGTTATCAGTGTGAGATTGGGCTAGAGAAAAAACTGTTTCCAGTTCATCTGGGGAGAGGGTAGAAGTCAGGATGACATTTAAGTCACTACAGGTTAAATTGTAGGACAGAGTTAGATATTGGAATTCCTGTATATATTTAGTGGAGTCTGATGAGAAAGAGCCCAAATGCTGAGTGATCTGAGAGAGGTCTGATAGAGAAAAAGGAGCATGTACCCTGACTATGCCTTCAGCTCCAGCCACTTCTCTAAGAGGAAATTGTTGGGCAGGTGGGGAAGAACTAGTCACAGAACGAAACTGTAAGCCAAACCAGGTGGGAGGAGGGGAAGTGATAGAAGGATTGTAGGGTGGAGGAGCAGAGGCTAAGGATGAATTGGGACTTAGCTCGGCTGGCAATAAGCAGCCTGGGGAGGAGGGGAGAGGTCAGATGGATCTGTAGAAAAGGAAGACTGGAAAGACTCAGAGATGCTTGGGGGCTTGGGGTTGGGACTGAGGAGACAGGTGGGAGGGAAAGGAGGATTTGGGAGGAATTGCGTTGGGAACAGAGACTAGGGAGGGAATGAAGCATAAAAAAATGCCTAGATGTGAGGCACCTCAGATCATTTGCCCATTTTCTGACAAAAATTATTTAGGTCTTGTAGGATGGAGAAATCGAAAGTGCCGTTTTCTGGCCATTTAGAACTAAGGGAGAAGACCACCCCTCATATTGTCTTATGCCCAATTTCTGCCTCCAAAGAAAGAAGTAGTAAAAACTAAAAGGCAGAAATGAAATCCACAGGCAGACAGCCTGGCACCGCACCCTGGGCCCGATAGTTAAAGATTGACTCCTGACCTAATTGGTTCTGTTATCTATAGATTACAGACATTGTATAGAAATGCACTGTGAAAATCCCTATCTTGTTTTGTTCTGATCTAATTACTCGTGCATGCAGCCCCCAGTCACATACCCCCTGCTTGCTCAATCAATCATGACCCTCTCACATGCAGCCCCTTAGAGTTGTGAGTCCTTAAAAGGGACAGGAATTGCTCACTTGGGGAGCTCGGCTCTTGAGACAGAAGTCTTGCTGATGCCCCTGGCCAAATAAACCCCTTCCTTCTTTAACTTGATGTCTGAGGAGTTTTGTCTGCCACTCATCCTGCTACATTTCTTGGTTCCCTGACCGGGAAGTGAGGTGAATGGTGGATGGTCAAGGCAGCTCCTTAGGCGGCTTACGCTTGCCCTGTGGAACATCCCTGAGGGGGACTCCAACCAGCCCAAGCGATGCGGATCCTGAGAGCGCTCCAGGGTAGGCATTTGCCTCGGTGGGACGCCCCGCCAGAGCAGTGTGTGGCAGGCCCCCATGGAGGATCAACACAGTGGCTGAACCCCAGGAAGGAATGGGCACTTGGAGTCTGGACATCTAAAACTTGGTAAGACTAGTCTTTGAACTTACCCACTCCGTTTGAGTGGAAGCATGGCTTGATCACCCATGGTGTGCCTTTATTGGCATTTGGTTTTGGTTTTGGTTTTGGTTTTGATTTGGTTTGAATTGCTTGACAGAACCAGTCTTGGGAACTTGCCCACTCCATTTGAGTGGAAGTGTGGCCTGATCACCCACGGTGTGCCTGTACTGGTACTTTGTTTTTTTTTTTTTTTTTTTTTTTTTTTCTTTTTTTTTTTTATTTTTTTTTTATTTTTTTATTTATTTACTATTATTATACTTTAAGTTGTAGGGTACATGTGCATAACGTGCAGGTTTGTTACATATGTATACTTGTGCCATGTTGGTCTACTGCAACCATCAACTCGTCATTTACATCAGGTATAACTCCCAATGCAATCCCTCCCCCCTCCCTCCCCATGATAGGCCCCGGTGTGTGATGTTCCCCTTCCTGAGTCCAAGTGATCTCATTGTTCAGTTCCCACCTATGAGTGAGAACATGCGGTGTTTGGTTTTCTGTTCTTGTGATAGTTTGCTAAGAATGATGGTTTCCAGCTGCATCCATGTCCCTACAAAGGACGCAAACTCATCCTTTTTTATGGCTGCATAGTATTCCATGGTGTATATGTGCCACATTTTCTTAATCCAATCTGTCACTGATGGACATTTGGGTTGATTCCAAGTCTTTGCTATTGTGAATAGTGCTGCAATAAACATACGTGTGCATGTGTCTTTATAGCAGCATAATTTATAATCCTTTGGGTATATCCCCAGTAATGGGATGGCTGGGTCATATGGTACATCTAGTTCTAGATCCTTGAGGAATCGCCATACTGTTTTCCATAATGGTTGAACTAGTTTACAATCCCACCAACAGTGTAAAAGTGTTCCTATTTCTCCACATCCTCTCCAGCACCTGTTGTTTCCTGACTTTTGAATGATCGCCATTCTAACTGGTGTGAGATGGTATCTCATTGTGGTTTTGATTTGCATTTCTCTGATGGCCAGTGATGATGAGCATTTTTTCATATGTCTGTTGGCTGTATGAATGTCTTCTTTCGAGAAATGTCTGTTCATATCCTTTGCCCACTTTTTGATGGGGTTGTTTGGTTTTTTCTTGTAAATTTGTTTGAGTTCTTTGTAGGTTCTGGATATTAGCCCTTTGTCAGATGAGTAGATTGCAAAAATTTTCTCCCATTCTGTAGGTTGCCTGTTCACTCTGATGGTAGTTTCTTTTGCTGTGCAGAAGCTCTTTAGTTTAATGAGATCCCATTTGTCAATTTTGGCTTTTGCTGCCGTTGCTTTTGGTGTTTTAGACATGAAGTCTTTGCCCATGCCTATGTCCTGAATGGTACTACCTAGGTTTTCCTCTAGGGCTTTTATGGTATTAGGTCTAACATTTAAGTCTCTAATCCATCTTGAATTAATTTTCGTATAAGGAGTAAGGAAAGGATCCAGTTTCAGCTTTCTACTTATGGCTAGCCAATTTTCCCAGCACCATTTATTAAATAGGGAATCCTTTCCCCATTTCTTGTTTCTCTCAGGTTTGTCAAAGATCAGATGGCTGTAGATGTGTGGTATTATTTCTGAGGACTCTGTTCTGTTCAATTGGTCTATATCTCTGTTTTGGTACCAGTACCATGCTGTTTTGGTTACTGTAGCCTTGTAGTATAGTTTGAAGTCAGGTAGCGTGATGCCTCCAGCTTTGTTCTTTTGACTTAGGATTGTCTTGGAGATGCGGGCTCTTTTTTGGTTCCATATGAACTTTAAAGCAGTTTTTTCCAATTCTGTGAAGAAACTCATTGGTAGCTTGATGGGGATGGCATTGAATCTATAAATAACCTTGGGCAGTATGGCCATTTTCACGATATTGATTCTTCCTATCCATGAGCATGGTATGTTCTTCCATTTGTTTGTGTCCTCTTTGATTTCACTGAGCAGTGGTTTGTAGTTCTCCTTGAAGAGGTCCTTTACATCCCTTGTCAGTTGGATTCCTAGGTATTTGATTCTCTTTGAAGCAATTGTGAATGGAAGTTCATTCATGATTTGGCTCTCTGTTTGTCTGTTATTGGTGTATAAGAATGCTTGTGATTTTTGCACATTAATTTTGTACCCTGAGACTTTGCTGAAGTTGCTTATCAGCTTAAGGAGATTTTGGGCTGAGACAATGGGGTTTTCTAAATATACAATCATGTCATCTGCAAACAGGGACAATTTGACTTCTTCTTTTCCTAACTGAATACCCCTGATTTCTTTCTCTTGCCTAATTGCCCTAGCCAGAACTTCCAACACTATGTTGAATAGGAGTGGTGAGAGAGGGCATCCCTGTCTTGTGCCAGTTTTCAAAGGGAATTTTTCCAGTTTTTGCCCATTCAGTATGATATTGGCTGTGGGTTTGTCATAAATAGCTCTTATTATTTTGAGGTATGTTCCATCAATACCGAATTTATTGAGCGTTTTTAGCATGAAAGGCTGTTGAATTTTGTCAAAAGCCTTTTCTGCATCTATTGAGATAATCATGTGGTTCTTGTCTTTGGTTCTGTTTAAATGCTGGATTATGTTTATTGATTTGCGAATGTTGAACCAGCCTTGCATCCCAGGGATGAAGCCCACTTGATCATGGTGGATAAGCTTTTTGATGTGTTGTTGAATCCGGTTTGCCAGTATTTTATTGAGGATTTTTGCATCGATGTTCATCAGGGATATTGGTCTAAAATTCTCTTTTTTTGTTGTGTCTCTGCCAGGCTTTGGTATCAGGATGATGTTGTCCTCATAAAATGAGTTAGGGAGGATTCCCTCTTTTTCTATTGATTGGAATAGTTTCAGAAGGAATGGTACCAACTCCTCCTTATACCTCTGGTAGAATTCAGCTGTGAATCCATCTGGTCCTGGACTTTTTTTGGTTGGTAGGCTATTAATTATTGCCTCAATTTCAGAGCCTACTATTGGTCTATTCAGGGATTCAACTTCTTCCTGGTTTAGTCTTGGAAGAGTGTAAGTGTCCAGGAAATTATCCATTTCTTCTAGGTTTTCCAGTTTATTTGCATAGAGGTGTTTATAGTATTTTCTGATGGTAGTTTGTATTTCTGTGGGGTCGGTGGTGATATCCCCTTTATCATTTTTAATTGCGTCGATTTGATTCTTCTCTCTTTTCTTCTTTATTAGTCTTGCTAGTGGTCTGTCAATTTTGTTGATCTTTTCAAAAAACCAACTCCTGGATTCATTGATTTTTTGGAGGGTTTTTTGTGTCTCTATCTCCTTCAGTTCTGCTCTGATCTTAGTTATTTCTTGCCTTCTGCTAGCTTTGGAATGTGTTTGCTCTTGCTTCTCTAGTTCTTTTAATTGCGATGTTAGAGTGTCAATTTTTGATCTTTCCTGCTTTCTCTTGTGGGCATTTAGTGCTATAAATTTCCCTCTACACACTGCTTTAAATGTGTCCCAGAGATTCTGGTATGTTGTATCTTTGTTCTCATTGGTTTCAAAGAACATCTTTATTTCTGCCTTCATTTCGTTATGTACCCAGTAGTCATTCAGGAGCAGATTGTTCAGTTTCCATGTAGTTGAGCGGTTTTGATTGAGTTTCTTAGTCCTAAGTTCTAGTTTGATTGCACTGTGGTCTGAGAGACAGTTTGTTATAATTTCTGTTCTTGTACATTTGCTGAGGAGTGCTTTACTTCCAATTATATGGTCAATTTTGGAGTAAGTACGATGTGGTGCTGAGAAGAATGTATATTCAGTTGATTTGGGGTGGAGAGTTCTATAGATGTCTATTAGGTCTGCTTGCTGCAGAGATGAGTTCAATTCCTGGATATCCTTGTTAACTTTCTGTCTTGTTGATCTGTCTAATGTTGACAGTGGAGTGTTGAAGTCTCCCATTATTATCGTATGGGAGTCTAAGTCTCTTTGTAAGTCTCTAAGGACTTGCTTTATGAATCTGGGTGCTCCTGTATTGGGTGCATATATATTTAGGATAGTTAGCTCTTCCTGTTGAATTGATCCCTTTACCATTATGTAATGGCCTTCTTTGTCTCTTTTGATCTTTGATGGTTTAAAGTCTGTTTTATCAGAGACTAGGATTGCAACCCCCGCTTTTTTTTGTTCTCCATTTGCTTGGTAAATCTTCCTCCATCCCTTTATTTTGAGCCTATGTATGTCTCTGCGTGTGAGATGGGTCTCCTGAATACAGCAGACTGATGGGTCTTGACTCTTTATCCAGTTTGCCAGTCTGTGTCTTTTCATTGGAGCATTTAGTCCATTTACATTTAAGGTTAAGATTGTTATGTGTGAACTTGATCCTGCCATTATGATATTAACTGGTTATTTTGCTCGTTAGTTGATGCAGTTTCTTCCTAGCCTCGATGGTCTTTACATTTTGGCATGTTTTTGCAATGGCTGGTACCGGTTGTTCCTTTCCATGTTGAGTGCTTCCTTCAGGGTCTCTTGTAAGGCAGGCCTAGTGGTGACAAAATCTCTAAGCATTTGCTTATCTCTAAAGGATTTTATTTCTCCTTCACTTATGAAACTTAGTTTGGCTGGATATGAAATTCTGGGTTGAAAATTCTTTTCTTTAAGAATGTTGAATATTGGCCCCCACTCTCTTCTGGCTTGTAGAGTTTCTGCCGAGAGATCTGCTGTGAGTCTGATGGGCTTCCCTTTGTGGGTAACCCGACCTTTCTCTCTGGCTGCCCTTAAGATTTTTTCCTTCATTTCAACTTTGGTGAATCTGGCAATTATGTGTCTTGGAGTTGCTCTTCTCGAGGAGTATCTTTGTGGCGTTCTCTGTATTTCCTGGATTTGAATGTTGGCCTGCCCTACTAGGTTGGGGAAGTTCTCCTGGATGATATCCTGAAGAGTGTTTTCCAACTTGGTTCCATTTTCCCCCTCACTTTCAGGCACCCCAATCAGACGGAGATTTGGTCTTTTTACATAATCCCATACTTCTTGCAGGCTTTGTTCATTTCTTTTTCTTCTTTTTTCTTTTGGTTTCTCTTCTCGCTTCATTTCATTCATTTGATCCTCAATCGCTGATACTCTTTCTTCCAGTTGATCGAGTCGGTTACTGAAGCTTGTGCATTTGTCACGTATTTCTCGTGTCACGGTTTTCATCTCTTTCATTTCATTTATGACCTTCTCTGCATTAATTACTCTAGCCGTCAATTCTTCCACTTTTTTTTCAAGATTTTTAGTTTCTTTGCGCTGGGTACGTAATTCCTCCTTTAGCTCTGAGAAATTTGATGGACTGAAGCCTTCTTCTCTCATCTCGTCAAAGTCATTCTCCGTCCAGCTTTGATCCGTTGCTGGCGATGAGCTGCGCTCCTTTGCCGGGGGAGATGTGCTCTTATTTTTTGAATTTCCAGCTTTTCTGCCCTGCTTTTTCCCCATCTTTGTGGTTTTATCTGCCTCTGGTCTTTGATGATGGTGATGTACTGATGGGGTTTTGGTGTAGGTGTCCTTCCTGTTTGATAGTTTTCCTTCTAACAGTCAGGACCCTCAGCTGTAGGTCTGTTGGAGATTGCTTGAGGTGCACTCCAGACCCTGTTTGCCTGGGTATCAGCAGCAGCGGCTGCAGAAGATAGAATATTTCTGAACAGCAAGTGTACCTGTCTGATTCTTGCTTTGGAAGCTTCCTCTCAGGGGTGTACTCCACCCTGTGAGGTGTGGGGTGTCAGACTGCCCCTAGTGGGGGATGTCTCCCAGTTAGGCTACTCAGGGGTCAGGGACCCACTTGAGCAGGCAGTCTGTCCCTTCTCAGATCTCAACCTCCGTGTTGGGAGATCCACTGCTCTCTTCAAAGCTGTCAGACAGAGTCCTTTGCGTCTGCAGAGCTTTCTGCTGCTTTTTTGTTGTTGTTGTTGTTGTTGTTGTGTAGCTGTGCCCTGTCCCCAGAGGTGGAGTCTACAGAGACAGGCAGGTTTCCTTGAGCTGCTGTGAGCTCCACCCAGTTGGAGCTTCCCAGCAGCTTTGTTTACCTACTTAAGCCTCAGCAATGGCGGGCGCCCCTCCCCCAGCCTCGCTGCTGCCTTGCCGGTAGATCACAGACTGCTGTGCTAGCAATGAGGGAGGCTCCGTGGGCGTGGGACCCTCCCGGCCAGGTGTGGGATATGATCTCCTGGTGTGCCTGTTTGCTTAAAGCGCAATATTGGGGTGGGAGTTACCCGATTTTCCAGGTGTTGTGTGTCTCAGTTCCCCTGGCTAGGAAAAGGGATTCCCTTCCCCTTTGCGCCTCCCAGGTGAGGTGATGCCTCGCCCTGCTTCAGCTCTCGCTGGTCGGGCTGCAGCAGCTGACCAGCACGGATCGTCCGGCACTCCCCAGTGAGATGAACCCAGTACCTCAGTTGAAAATGCAGAAATCACTGGTCTTCTGTGTCGCTCGCGCTGGGAGTTGGAGACTGGAGCTGTTCCTATTCGGCCATCTTGCTCCGCCCCCTGTACTGGTACTTTGGTTTTTGTTTTTGACTTGACTTGGATTGCTTGATACTTTGGTTTTGGTTTTGACCTGGCTTGGATTTCTGGATACTCTGATTTTGGTTTGGTGTAAACTACAAAAGTGTGTGTGTGCCCTTTTTATCCATGCTTTGTTTTGTGGTGTTTTGTCTAGAGGAAACATGGGTGAGGCACAAAGTAAGCCCACCCCACTAGGAACTATGTTGAAAATTTTCCAAAAAAAGGATTTAAGGGAGACTATGGAGTACTATGACACCAGAAAAACGTAAAACTTTGTGTAAGATAGACTGGCCAGCATTAGAGGTAAGTTGGCCATTAGAAGGAAGCCTTGACAGGTCCCTTGTTTCAAAGGTATGACACAAGGTAACCTGTAAGCCAGGGAACCCAGGCCAGCTTGTTTTAGATCCCCTGCCCCCAACACACAGTGGTTGAGAGAACAGAAGCATAAGCGGCTGGCAGAGGCAAGGAAAGACCAGCAGAGAGAGAGAAAGGAAAGAGACAGGGAGGAAAAGAGGTAAAGAGAGAGAGAGAGTAAGAGACGGAGAGGAAGAGACAGACAAAGAGGGAGTCAACAAGAGAGAGAGAAAGACAGAGGCAGAGAGAGAGAGAGAGGAAGAGACAGAGGCAAAAGGAAAGTCAAAGAGAGAGAGACAAAGTCAAAGAGAGAAAGAAAGACATATACAAGTAGTTGACAGGAAAAAAAAAAAGTGTACCCTGTTCCTTTAAAAGCCATCATACCAATTCTAATTTGGACAAAACAAGGTCGTATTAATAGCAAAGGATAATTAAAATCCCAAACTTACAAGGTTTTTAACAAAAGTAAAGTTTGCTAAAAGTTAACAATGGAACATGTATTACAGTAATTCTATTCTTGTGGCCTTAGACAGTCTAGTCCATAGACATAAAAAAAGGTTCGCTTTGGAAAAGAATGGTTATCATCTTCGGAAAAAAAACAGGGGAAAAAGGGGGGGGGTTGAATGTATCTAAAAAGAGTGTTATATGGTAAATTCTTGTCCCGAAATAAATTAACTGGGTGTTTAAAGAAAGAAATGTTTGTAATAAGTCAGAAAGTTAAGGCATATCAAAAAATTGCCTGTAAAAGTCGTGAAAAAAAGTTATAAAAAAAGTGTATTAAAAAAAGAATTTATGCAAAAAATGTTGTATAATTTAAAAGTAACTAGGCCTCCTGAATGTAAAACTATTGAAAAAAAGAAAAAAAAACAGTTTATGTGCAAGGTGTATAAGAAAAGCAAAATATAACTTTGGTAAAAGGATTATAAGGAGGCATAAGAATGTACATTTTTACCTACATTAAAAAGTGAAAAATTACTGTTTTGAAGGTTTAAGCAAGGTTTAAAACATTAATTGTAAAGAACATTCTGTGTGTAAACATATTAGCTAAAGTTAAAGAAGTATCAACCAGTTCTTCAGGTTTCTCTTAAAGCACCAACCTGCTCTTTAGCAAAAATTATAAAAGGTTTAAAACAGTCTATAAAATCTTACCTTATTGTCAAACATTAAAAATTAAATAAAAATGTCTACAAGGTTTTATTAAAATTAGGTTTAACATTAATAACACAAAAATATAAAGATAAAATTTAGCTTATCTTGTATAAAAAACATACAAGAAGCATAGCTAAATGTAAAATGATATTTGGCTTTCTTTGGTTTAAAAACTAATAAAAATAGATGCCAAAGGAAATTTCTCAGTAAAAAGGCACTAAGGACCTAAATCCACTGCCAAGGACCCCACATTTAAAACAAAAGGTGAGTCTCTTAAAAATTATGTACTTGGTTTATCTTCCACTTTCCTTTCTCACAAAAACAAAACAAAACCAAAAAAAAACCTAAAAGTCTTTTAGCATATGTACCACCCTTAGAATTTCCAGTAAACCAGTGCCAGCCTGAAGATCATGTTCTCATCGAAAGGTGGAAAGAAGAAAAACTCGAGCCAACCTGGGAAGGACCCTACCTTGTGCTGCTAACCACCAAGACTGCTGTTCATACAGCAAAAAAAGAATGGATTCATCACCCCGAGTGAAGAAAGTGCCACCCCCTCCAGAGTCGTGGGCCATAGTCCCAGGGGAAAACCCTACCAAACTAAAGCTAAGAAAAATTTAACTCTTTTAATCTATTCTATTGCTCTTTCTTCTTTCCTCGTTCTATTGCTGACCATCTAGTTATTAATATAACCAAGTCAATTTCGCCTCAAACTATTGCATTTAGTGTTTGCTTTGTTATACCCTGTGAGGACTTGCCAAGTTAAAGACAGTTTTCTACTTCAGAAAAGTACTTCTGTCCCTCCTGTCTGTCCTCAGACTAGGCATTAGTAAAGTAGGACCATTTAATCTGGGGAGATTTCGATAAAGACCCCAGTGCCAACCAGGAGTGTTACCCACCTATGTACAGCTTTCATGCCATAGTTGGTCCAACATTCTGTGGACCACTGAAGAGCAAGGATGGACTGCCCCAACTGGTTTTTATAATTTCCCTGAAACCATACATTCATTTTACCAGAGGATTATAGAAGTTAAAGACTTAAAATAAACTTTAGTAATTAAGACAGGATACTATGATGCAAATGCCTGGTTAAAATGGATCAAATATTCCATCTGCACATTAAACAAAAGCAATTGTTATGCTTGTGCACATGGCAGGCCAGAGGCCCGGATTGTCCCCCTTCCACTAAGGTGGTCCTCCAGTCGACCAGGCATAGGCTGCATGATAGCTCTTTTCCAGGATTCTATAGCCTGGAGTAATAAGTCATGCCAAGCTCTCTCTGCTATATCCCAAAATCTCTGTGGGTCAGTCCCCGAGGGCCATCCAGCTTCCATCTCCCAACACTAAGTTCACTTTGTGTCTCTCACGGCAGGGAGGAAACTTAACATTCCTTGGAGATCTGAAAGGATGCAGTGAGCTTAAGAATTTTCAAGAGCTTATCAATCAGTCAGCCCTTGTTCATCCCTAAGTGGATGTGTGGTGGTATTGTGGTGGACCTTTACTGGGCACTCTGCTGAATAACTGGAGTGGCACTTGTATTTTAGTCCACTTGGCTATCCTTTTCACCTTGGCATTTCATCAACCAGAAGGAAAAAAATAATAAGACATCATAAAGTGAGAGAAGCCCCTTATGGGCCTTTCGACTCTCATGTCTATTTAGACGCAATTGGAGTCCCACAAGGAATACCAGATCAATTTAAAGCTTGAAATCAAATAGCTGCAGGATTTGAGTCAATATTTTAGTAGGTGACAGTTAATAAAAATGTAGATTAGATAAACTACATCTATTACAACCAATAGCAAAGAGCTTTTCATGAATTGAAAGAAAAACTCACGTTGGCCCCAGCCCTGAGGCTACCTGACCTGACAAAACTCTTTACACTCTATGTGTCAGAAAGAGAAAAAATGGCAATTGGAGTTTTAACCCAGACTGTGGGGCCCTGGCCAAGCCCAGTGGCCTATCTCTCAAAACAACTAGACAAGGTTTCCAAAGGCTGGCTCCCAGGTCTAAGGGCCCTAGCAGCAATGGCCCTATTAGCACAAGAAGCAGATAAACTAACCCTTAGGCAAAACCTGAATATAAAGGCCCCCCATGCTGTGTTAACTTTAATAAATACCAAAGGACATCACTGGTTAACAAATGCTAGATTAACCAAGTACCAAAGCTTGCTATGTGAAAATCCCCACATAACCATTTAAGTTTACAAAACCCTAAACCCCACCCCCTTGTTCCCGGTATCAGAGAGCCCAGTTGAATATAACTGTGTAGAGGTGTTGGACTCAGTTTATTCTAGTAGGCCCAACCTCCGAGACCATCCTTAAACATTAGTAGACTGTAAGCAGTACGTGGATGGGAGCAGCTTAGCCAACCCCTGCAAAGTGACTCTGAAGAAGACGACAAGCCCTGCTCCAGTCACACCCGGAAGCTGACTGGTCCACGCACGGCTGAAGCATGAGGAAACTCATTGCGGGATTCATTTTCCTTAAAATTTGGACTTGTACAGTAAGGACCTCAACTGACCTTCTTCAGACCGGGGGCTGTTCCCAGTGTGTACATCAAGTCACTGAGGCAGGACAAAAGGTTGCTATGGTCCTATTATTTTACGGTTATTATAAGTGTACTGGAACACTAAAAAGAACTTGTTTGTATAATATTATTCTATACAAGGTATGTATACCAGGAAATGACCAACCTGATGTGTGTTATGACCCATCTGAGCCTCCCATGACCACAGTTTTTAAAATAAGGTTAAGGACTGAGGACTGGTGGGGGCTCATAAACGATATGAGTAAAGTGTTAGCCAAAACAGAAGAAAAAAAAGGGTGCCCAAACAAGTCACCTTAAAATTTGATACCTGTGCTGTCATTAATAGTAATAAGTTAGGAATAAGGTGTGGTTTTCTTAATTAGAAAAGAGGCTATATGACAGAAAATAAGTACATCTGTCATAAATTAGGACTGTGTGGAAATAAATGTAAATACTGGTCTTGTGCCATTTAGGCCACTTGGATAAAAGGGAAAAAAATGATGAAAAGGATCCAGTTCACCTTCAGAAAGAAAAAAAATGGCCCTTCCTGTACTAAGGGACAATGTAACCCCTTAGAGCTAGTAATAACCAATAACCTTAATCCCTGCTGGGAAAAAGAGGAATGTGTGACCTTAGGAATTGATGGGGCCAGACTGGATCCTTGAGTAAATATCTTGGTTTGAGGAGACGTTTACAAATGCTCTTCTGAGCCAGTGTTTCAAACTTTCTATGATGAGCTAAATGTACCAGTACCAGAAATTCCAGGAAAAAAACAAAACAAAACAAAACAAAAAACACAAGAAATTTGTTTTTGCAATTAGCCGAGCATGTAGCCCAGTCTCTCAATGTCACTTCATGTTATGTATGTGGAAGAGATGTAATGGGAGATCAATGGTGATGGGAAGCCCGAGAATTAGTGCCTACAGACCCAGTTCCTAATGAATTCCCAGGTCAAAAGAATCACCCTGATAATTTCTGGGTCCTAAAAGCCTCAATTATTGGACAATATTGCATAGCTAGAGAAGAAAAGAATTCACTCACCCTGTAGGACGACTTAGTTGTCTGGGGCAGAAACCGTATAATGGTACCACAAAAACAGTCACTTGGTGGAGTTCAAATCAAACAGAGAGGAATTCATTTAGCAAATTCCCAAAGTTGTAAACCATGTGGACCCACCCAGAGTCCCACCGGGAGTGGACAGCCCCCACTGGATTGTATTGGATATGTGGGCATCAAGTTTATGCCAAATTATCTGACCAGTGGGCAGGTAGTTGTGTTATTGGCACTATTAAACCATCTTTCTTTCTACAGCCCATAAAAACAGGCGAACTCCTGGGCTTCCCTGTCTATGCTTCCCGTGGAAAGAGAAGCATAGCTATAGGAAATTGGAAAGATGATGAATGGCTCCCTGAGAGAATCATACAATATTATGGGCCTGCTACTTGGGCACAAGACAGCTCATGGGGATACTGAACCCCCATTTACATGATCAACCAAATCATACGGTTACAAGCTGTCTTAGAAATAATCACTAATAAAACCAGCAGAGCCTTGAGTATTCTGGCCCAGCAAGAAACTCTGATGAGAAATGCTATCAATCAAAATAGATTAGCTCTCGACTACTTGCTAGCAGCTGAAGGAGAGATCTGCAGGAAATTTAACCTTACTAATTGCTGCCTACACATAGATAATCAAGGGCAAGTAGTTGAAGACATAGTTAGAGATATGATAAAAATGGCACATGTGCCCATGCAAGTGTGGCATGGATTTGATCCTGGGGCCATGTTTGGAAAATGGTTCCCAGCCCTAGGAGGATTTAAAACTCTTATAATAGGGGCTATAATAATAATAGGAACAAGCCTACTGTTTGATACCTGTACTTCTTTGAATGATAAAAAGCTTCATTGCTACCTTAGTTCACCAGAATGCCTCAGCACAAACGTACTATATAAATCACTATCGATCTGTCTTGCAAGAAGACATGGGTAGTGAAAATGAAAGTGAGAAATCCCACTAATGAAATGAATGAGAGTCTCAAAAAGGAGGAATAAGGGAGGAGACCACCCCTCATATTGTCTTATGCCCAATTTCTGCCTCCATAGAAAGAAGAAGTAAAAACTAAAAGGCAGAAATGAAATCCACAGGCCAACAGCCCGGCGCCACACCCTGGGCCCGGTAGTTAAAGGTCGACCCCTGACCTAATTGATTCTGTTATCTATAGATTACAGACATTGTATAGAAATGCACTGTGAAAATCCCTATCTTGTTTTGTTCTGATCTAATTACCGGTGCATGCAGCCCCCAGTCACATACCCCCTGCTTGCTCAATCAATCATGACCCTCTGACATGCAGCCCCTTAGAGTTGTGAGTCCTTAAAAGGGACAGGAATTGCTCACTCGGGGAGCTGGGCTCTTGAGACAGAAGTCTTGCCAATTCCCCCTGGCCGAGTAAACCCCTTCCTTCTTTAACTTGATGTCTGAGGAGTTTTGTCAGCCGCTCATCCTGCTACAGAACCATTGTCAAATTTGTATTGGGGCCAAGCGGTGTTGCAGAAGAAAATAAGATGCTTAGATTTTAGGTCAGGCGAGACTTGAAGAGGTTTTAAGTTCTTAAGAACACAGGCTAAAAGAGAAGGAGGAATGGAGGATGGAAGGCTGCCCATAGTGAAAGAGGCAAGTTTAAAGAGAAGGGTAGAGACATGGAGAAGGTGGGCGGGGAGAAACCTTGGGCTGCGATGTGGGTGAGCAGCCAAAGCAGGTGTCCCTGCAATTGACTTGCCACCAAGGGAACGTGGGTGAATGACCAAAGCAGGTGTCCTCGTGGAGATCAGACACTAATAGAACGTGGGTGAATAATCAGAGAGGCATCCCTGCAATGATTAAACACCAAGGGAAGGCTGCCTTCCCGAGTCCATGACCAGTGCCGGAGTTTTGGGTCCACGGATAAATTGTGTCTCCTTTGTCTCTACCAGAAAATAAAAGGAATTGAAATTAAGAGAAGGGAGAGATTGAAGTGTGGCACCAACACTGAAAGGAGAAAGAGGTTGAGGGATAGTGAGAGAGGTTGGAGAAGAGAGTAAAAAGAGACCGCTTATCCGATTTAAAATCGGTGAGATGTTCCTTGGGCTGGTTGGTCTGAGGATCTGAGGTCGTAGGAGGATCTTTCTCACAGAGCACAGAGCAGGAGGACAGGGGATTGATCTCCCAAGGGAGGTCCCCCAATTCGAGTCACAGCACCAAATTTCATGTGCGTCCGTGTGAAGAGACCACCAAACAGGCTTTGTGTGAGCAACAAGACTGTTTATTTCACCTGGGTGCAGGCAGGCTGAGTCTGAAAAGAGATAGGGGTGGGACCATTTTATAGGATTTGGGTAGGTAAAGGAAAATTACAGTCAAAGGGGGTTGTTCTCTGACAGGGAGGGCTGGGGGGTTCACAAGGTGCTCAGTGGGGGAGCTTTTCAGCCAGGATGAGCCAGGAAAAGGAATTTCACAAGGTAATGTCATCAGTTAAGGCAGGAACAAGCCATTTTTCACTTCTTTTGTGGTGGAATGTCATCAGTTAAGGCAGGAACAGGCCATCTGGATGTGTACCTGCAGGTCACAGGGGATATGACGGCATAGCTTTGGCTAAGAGTCCTGACAGTACTTGGAATTGATTTCTATTAAATGATATTTACTGCCAAAATATCTAAATGAAGAAAAAAATAAAAAACCTCAGGCTTTACTTATGTAAGCAAAATATCTAAATAATTGAATTAATTACCCCTATTTTAATCTGGGTGTTTTCTTAGAGGTTAGCTGTAGGGAGTATTCATGCAACAGAAAGTTAAGGGAAGAGGAACAAACTAATTAGTTTTATCAAATAAGAGTCTTGTAGAGTGAAATTTGATATCTTGATTTAAATTAATCAGTCAAATTTTCTACAATAGTTATATTAGCTAAATAATTTACAAATTTCTATTTTACTTTTTGTTGTAAAGAATGGTCAAAAACGTTCATGATTAATTTCATAATCATTCCATTTCACCCTTTATCATAATTTCCCTCTAATTCTTCTTTCCTCTCCTTGACTTCCTTCTACAGTCCATTGCTTCCAGCACAGATTATATAGGCTAATCTATATGCTAACATTAAAATAGTTAATAATTAACAGGGACAGACCCTTGAAATGATTGGTTCTTGGTCTGAAACCATCGCATTACACTACTCATTAGTTGACCTGCCAATATTTGCTTTATATGAAATCTGTCCACATAATTTAAAAACTGTTTATATTTTAATTTCTCCCACGACTATTAACAAATGTCTTACTATCAAATCACTTCATTAAACACATTACATACTGAAATGCACTTCCTTCGAATTGACTTATTATTATTTCCAACAACTATTTAGTATATTTTATTTCACAATGGTTTTTGACTAGGCGCTGGTCTACCAATCCCCTTTATAGCCATTGTAATGAACTGCAGTCAATTCAGGCCCATTCTTTTTCTAATGCCGAATTTACCTAACCCTATGTCTTTTAGCCAAAAGCCACATCTTAGATTTTTCAATGCTTGTTAAAGAAGGCAAGAATAAGATGAAAACCAATAATAATAAATGTATTATTTTTCAATCTCAGTAGTCAAAGTTAATGAGGTATAATAAGTAGTATTATTGTGGAAAATTATATCCACAATTATCATGTGTGAAGAATTTAAGTTTTATAATTACACAAAGTATATGACAATGCTGTGTTATAATTTTTTTGCTATAATTTTTTTTGAAAAATTATAATGAGAGCAAACTCATACAGTTGGAGGATGAAAATTATAATGAGAGCAATCTCATTAATTTGGAGGATGAAAGCTTACTAATTTTATGAAGGTGTCTCTATAACTTCCTCATCCCACCATGATGTATATGCAGGGATTTCTTCTTGAGTTATATTTTTTCATCTGTCCTATTCTCTTCTACTATGCTTTATAAATTAGCAGAGTCTCACTCTGTCGCCCAGGCTGGAGTACAGTGGCCCAATCTCGGCTCACTGCAGCCACTGCCTCCCAGGTTCAAGGGATCCTTCTGCCTCAGCCTGGGCGACAAGAAGCAGGAATTACAAGTGTGCGTGACCACACCCGGCTAACTCTTGTATTTTTCATAGAGATGGGGTTTCACTAACTCAGGCTGGTCTTGAACTCCTGACTTCAGGTGATCCACCCGCCTCAGCCTCCCAAAGTGCCGGGATCACAGGTGTGAGCCACCGCACCTGGCTTATAAATTGTTTTAAACAGAAAATAACTTCCTATTCTTAGCATAAGAATGGATATTCTTCCTCTGTTGCTTAACAGCCTGCAGGTGGCCACATTACCTAACCATAAATTTGAGTATTGTATTTTCAAATTCCCATGCAAAATCAAGAGTAGTCTTGTGACCCTTTGTGTCTGCAAACCAGCATTATTCACTTTAAGAAGTATGCCATTTTTCAGTGCCCTATGTGAACTTTCTACTAAACTCATTAATTTGGAGGATGAATGCTTACTAATTTTATGAAGGTATCTCTATAACTTCCTCATCCCACCATGATGTATATGCAGGGATTTCTTCTTGAGTTATATTTTTTCATCTGTCCTATTCTCTTCTACTATGTTTTATAAATTAGAATCATTCAGCCAAGGAAATAAGGCATTGTGCTATTTGCAGGTCTTCTTTTGGACCTTTCTGTCAGTTGTTATATGATTTACGATAAATTTTGGCCTTCAACTTATCTGGACCCACAATTTTTTTTGCTGAAGCCAAGGAAGCTGCTCCTAAGCCATTTTGTATCCATAATTTGCTCTTATTTAAGGCAGTAGAAATTTTATAACACTATCTGCAGTGTGTGTAAAGGCAAGTTTATTAACAAGCTCTTTATATAACCTTTCAAAGATACGTTGATTCCAAATATAGCAATTTAGCACTCAGTTCAAATGTTATTTGTTATTATCTAATTATTATATAATGTATTCCTATGTCTTAGAAATATGCCATTTTTCTATAACAGTAAAAATGTCTTTATATATTAATAAGGACATCTGCAAATGTATTTTTAATATTTTATCAAATGCTATTTTCAAGCTAAATGCAGTAATTAAATAAAATTATATTATTGCCCATATGTAAAATATATATAGCATAGTGAACAAGATGGGGACTAGATCCATTTGTTTATTAGAGATAGATGTATTTTATTTTGCTTTTTTTGAAAAAAGGGACCAACATTATGATAAAAATACACAAACTTCAATCATTTTAAAATAAAAGGTTTTACATTATTTGGAATAAAGGCAATGATTACGCTACACTGTAATTGCAGTGATGACATACATGGATACAGGGAAACTAATTATCTTCTTAACAATGTATGTCCATAGTGATTACACAACCGGAGTTTGTGGTTACTTTGAATTTAGGATGATCTATGTTCATGAAGCTTTAATTTCACTTTTCATAATTTCCTTACGATGCAAGTTCTATGCATTTATCTACATATGAGTTAATAAAAAGAGAAGAGTGGCCGGGCACAGTGGCTCACACTTGTAATCCCAGCACTTTGGGAGGCCGAGGTGGGTGCATCACCTGGGGTCAGGAGTTCGGGACTAGCCTGGCCAACATGGTGAAATCTCGTATCAGGAGGCGGAGGTTGCAATGGGCAACAGATTTTTTTTTGTCTCCTGGGCGACAAAAAAAAAAAAAAAAAGAGGACTTAAAACTTCAAATTTATATTGTATCCAGTTGACTAATCTGTTAAGTCAGAAAAATGTAATCAGTTAATTCAGCCAATCATTGGTGATTTTTAAATCTGAATGGGCTGTTTGTCTAGATAAAATAGTTATTAATTTAATATATTTAAATATTATGGATTAAATATTGTTATCATATATGGACTTTACTTCAAAATAATCCAGAAGGGAAGTATGTGATATAATTAAAATTGCCCATGAGCTGATAATTACTGAGATCAGTGAGGGAGATGTGTAGGTTTATTAACTGTTCTTTCTACTTTTTTGTTTGAACTTTTTCAGCACAAAATGTTTTCAAAGACAGGGCCAAAAGGAAGATTAGGTTGGGAACCACAAAAAAAACTTTAGTATTTATCGCCATACTGATGTAGTTACAGGCTTACAATAGAAGCCACGATAAACACATGCCCAGAGCAAATTACGAATCTGTTCGTATTCAGCACTGAAGTTGTGGACAGCTACTCAGTTTCTGTAGCTTATGACTTGATGTAAAATCTCTCAAATTTTTGTGTTTCAAAAAAAAAAAAAAAAAAAGGGACCTGAGCATTTTATATTTTTCTTAAGTTTTTGAAAATATAAATAACTTTTTAAATACAACTTTTTTTCTCATGGGATGAGGAAAAAATTAAATGCATTCTGCTTTATTTTCCCCCATGCTGCTCTCATCCTTAAAATCTCTTTGACAGGAGTGATGTGCCCACATATTACAGTGTTGATTAATAAAATCAAGGTGCTATAAATTATGTGGAATCAACTTCTTCAATTTAATAGGATATGGTAACATTTCCTTAATGCATGGTTACATTTGAGCCATTGAGCTCAAGTATGAAAAAAAATAGCTCCAATTTTTAAATTGTTTATATGATGAAAACAAAAAGAAAAAATCATACTTATGGATTAGGGGGTTACATAAAGTTGTAAAGAAGGGTTTAGTACTGAATGGAGGTGACTGTTCTTTAGAGCAAAACTTTATTAGGCAAAGCTGTAGTCTTAAATGTTGCTAGACTGACAGCCAGAAAAAAATCAATAATTACAAAAAATCAGTTTCTAATTCTTCTTTTTCCAAGGGCTTAGCATTGCTCTGAGTTCCCCGAACAGCAAGACATCTATTTTGCCTCTCACACCATGTCCATATTTCTGACACACTCTTCCACAGGCTGAACTGCAGTTCTAGGACTAGAGCTAGACTGAGAGCTCATTATCTAACTTTTCTTCTCAGAATCTCTTTCTCTAAGGTGCCAGAGTGTCCCACAGCATTACCTGTGCCTGTCAGACAGCCCTAGATATAGATGATTGCCTTTGGGGTTTGCAAGAAGAGGCTGGAAAGAAATGCAAATTGAGTGAGTTATCCAGCAGCAGGGATTATCTTTGCTTCTGTGTAGCTGACAGACTATTTGAGAATGACAGAAATATACAAAAAGTCTTGCAGGGCATACTTGTGCAAGAACAACAATCAGCTTGCACACACAGGAATATAATTTACTTTGTTGCATCAATTTGCTCTTGCTGTAAAATGTAAGTTAAAATGTCATTAATGGGAAGTACATGTCAAAGTTGCCAGTAGTGTCTATCATTGACAAAGGTCCACTAGACTAGCACTCTTGAAACCCCAAGTAAATTAGACTGGACTGTGTCCTTCTACTTATTTATGAGAAAGCACAAAATAGTCCCTGGTGTCTAGGAGCTCTCCTGGTACTGTCAGCTAGGCCTTGGTGTCCACCTGTTGAACATACACATGCTCTGGATCATCAGCATTATACAGGTTCACTCTGTGACCTTGGTGAATCAAGAAGAGAAAAGAATATGAAGTCTTTGTAATCATGCCTGAAAATAAACAAAATATTAATACTGTCTTACACTGCAAAAATGACCAACGATTCTATTCTAATGAATGACTCCTATTTATCAATTACAGATTTAGCCTTAGTCCAGTGTTTCTTCACTCTAGATGAGGTTTCTCATGAAACCTAAATATAGAATTACCTTCTCCTCACTTTTTGACAGCATCCAAATCAGAGTGAAGCTCCACTTTCTTAAACTCTGTTTCAAATCACCTAATGCAAGCTCAAATATTTTAAGTTCTTTCTAACATCCTCTTTCTAAGGTGTCCCCAGGTTCCCATGGTGCACATTCTCAGTCAGCGCAACAAGTGATAAGTTCAATTTGTTCAACTTGAGATGCGTTCTTGGTAGTCATCAGCTGCAGAATAAACTATTATTAAAACTAAGTGGTTACAATGGCAACTTTGTAACAGATAAAATAGGGTAAATTTGCCCAACAGAGTCAATGATCATTTTTTTATTTAGTAAAGTATACATAACATACAATTGACCATCTTAAGCATTTTGGGTACAGTCCGGTGGCATTAAGAACGTTCACATTGTTGTGCAACCACCACTATCTATCTCCAGAAACTTTTCAGGATCCCAAACTGAAACTCTACCTGTTAAACAAAAAGTCCTTGTTTCTCCCTGCCCCAACCCCTGATAACTGCTATTCTATTTTCTGTCTCTATGAACTTGATTATTTTGGGAATCTCATATAAGTGGAATTATAAGACATTTGTCCTTTTGCGTCTGGCTTATTTCACATAGCATAATGACTTCAAGTTTCATTCATGCTGTGGCAGGTGTTAGAATTTCATTCCTTTTTAAGGCTGAATAATATCCCATTGAATGTATATACCACATTTTGTTTATCCATTCATCTGTCAGTTAACATTTGTGTTGTTTCCACCTTTGGGAATTGTGAATAATGCTTCTACAAGTATTGGTGTACAATGGTCCTAAGTTTTTGGCAGTGATGGGTAGAAGAGTTCCAGGATTTTTTTTTACTCTGCACATGAATTTAAAACAGTTTCCCTCTCCCTTCCCAAGCCACTTCCACCTCCACCAATGCCCAAGCTCTGAGAAATCAAACATTTCATAGTAATGACCCCTGGAGATCTAGAAGAATTTATCATGTTATTTCCAAATCTCTTCCCTATTGTATTAGGGAAAAATGCAATAGAGATGGGAAAGATTAAGGGAAAAAGTATAGAGAGACAAAACAATTCTTCCAATTTTTCTTTTAAAATGTATTTTCAAAACTAAGGTGTAAGTCTTTGGTGTTTTGCTACTTACCCAAGTGCTAAAAATAGGGATGCAAAATTTGGATTTTGCCATTGAGATAAGAGATACAGCCAAGTCATTTATTTATTGAGCCATAAAGCTATCATTTGCTGCTTTCTGCCTGGAGCATCAAGTCAAAGAGTTCAGGGACTTGCTGCTCTATTTTTTTCTGAGAGCACATAATAGACACTCAATAAATATTTATGAAATAAGGAAATAAGTGAGTAAAACGAATGATTAGAATGAGCCCTTATTATGTCTTGGGCTCTGTGAAAGACATTAGAGAGTGTTAAATGACATCATCCTTGCCTACAACATGCTTTAAGACTAGCTAGAGAATGAGAGACACAATACTACAAACCGCAATGGGTGTACAGAGATAAGAAAGATTACTTCTACTTGCAGATAGTAAGGGAAATTACAAAGAGGCGTTGGTTAGAATGGAAAGAATTTTGATAGATGAAAGCATGAAGTACGTTCATTTCATGTCCATGAGCAAAGTCATGGTGGGAGCAAGAAGCATGAAAGTATAATGTTTCATCTTCCAGTCTGTTAATAAACTTTAAATTCCTTACTTTATTAAGCTTCATAGCATCTTCCATTTCCCCACCTCCAGGAGAAAATAATCATTCTTTATATTTCAGAAAAAGATATGAAGAAACGCACAGTAATTGACTGGGAAGACCTGGATTTGAATCATCACATTCTATAACTGGTGATTCCAGCCAATAGATTACATTCAGTGAGTGTAAATTAGCTTGTTTAGGGCTGACATATAAAAGGTAGACTAGGGGAGGACAAGAGAGATAAGACAGAAAACTCTGCAGGGTTAAACTGGTGGTGAAAAGAGAGGGTCATCACTTTTTTCTACTTTGAATTTAAGTACAAAAGCATTTTTGTCCTTAAAACACAGAAAAATTCTTTGGATGGAATATCTAAATAAAAGTTGTAAAGTATGGTAAAAAAAATTTGATTATTAATAGTTAATTTCACAAAGGTTTTTTGTTGCCCTTTTGGATATGTTTTAAGTCTGATTCTGTAAGTGCATATTTTAGAATACTGTGTTTAAAAAAATAATTTGGCAGAATTGTTTTAGACAAAGTTCCTCTTTCAAAATATTGTTTGACTAAAATGTGTTCTAAAGTTTTCTGATCTATAAGAACCCTTGTTTTTCAGAATGTAATTCAAAATAAATCCAGTTACAAAAATAAAATATATATGTCCAATGATTGAGAAAGATTATGAATTAATGGAAGAACATACATGGCAAAGAGTTATGTATTTTTATGGGTGGAAGAGGATATGAAGTAAGAAAATGTTCCAGATGAGTATCCATGTTCATCAACTTTGCGTGGTATGAATTTGATGGACAGGAGAGCATTACACAAACAACTTTTGGTGGTAGCACGAAGCCACTGCAATGAGTCATTTTTCTCTTTTCATTTATGCCTAAAAGCATTTGATTCTCAGAGGTAGATTACTATCAATGCCATAATTAAAAACCATTGGTGTTTTCTCATCTGTTTTGTGGGGAAAAAAATGTTGGTCTATATCTTGAGTTGTCTGCATGAATTAAAAATTGAAAGCAGGCCAGGCGTGGAGGCTCACGCTTGTAATTCCAGCACTTTGGGAGGCCGAGGCGGGCAGATCACGAGGTCAGGAAATCAAGACCATCCTGGCTAACACGGTGAAACTCCATCTCTCCTAAAAATACAAAAAATTGAGCCGGGCATGGTGGCGGGCTCCTGTAGTCCCAGCTACTAGGGAGGCTGAGGCAGGAGAATGGCGTGAACCTGGGAGGCGGAGCTTGCAGTGAGCCAAGTTTGCGCCACTGCACTCCAGCCTGGGTGAAAGAGTGAGACTCCGTCTCAAAAAAAAAAAAAAAAAAAAAAAAAAAAAAAAAAAAAAAAAAAAAAAAGAAAGAAAGAAAGTAAATATTACATGCCTCCTTTTGCTATTTTGAGCAGCTATATAAATGAGAAAGAATCATAAAGAAAATAAAATGATAGAATAATAGAGTCAAAGGGGGCTTTAGAGTTTGGTAGTAGCTTCTAGTTAATTTGCAAGTGGGTTTGATGGTTTATTTTATATGTCAACTAGGCTAGGCTGTGATGCCCAATTGCTTGGTCAAACACTAGTGTAGATGTTGCTGTGAAGGTGTTTGTGGATGTGATTAACATTTATAATCATTTAACTTTGAGTAAAGTGCATTACCTGTTATAATGTGGGTGGGCCTCATTAAATCAGTTGAAGGCCTTAAAAACAAAGACTAAAGCTCTCTGAAGAAGCAGCAATTCTGCCTCAAAACTGCAACATAGAAGTCCCTCCTGAGTTCCTGCCTGCTGGTCTGCTCTGCAGATTTTGAACTCAAGACTGCAGGAACAATTCTTATCTCATGTTCCAGCCTTCCAGTTTGCCCTACATATATTGGACTTGCCAGCTCTCACAATCATATGAGACAATTTCTCTAAACTAAATAAATCTCTTTTTCTCTATATATACTACTGGTTCCGTTTCTCTGGAGAACCTTGATTAATCCAGTGACAAAATTAAAGCCCAGAGAAATTACGTGATTGTTCTAATGTATTCTAGTAAATGGCAGCAGGGTGGGTGATAGAAAGATGGAGAAACTGGGTCATATAATTGCCCAAAATATTGTTGGTTGAGAAAGAAATTCACAACTATCAACTTTCAGGCCGTCTTTTTTCATGGGTTGCAAGCAGAAAATGATAATAACTTATATTAAACCAAGACATTTAAAATCCTGAAATCCAAATCAGATGAAACACAGAAGGGATTGTTTGTGTGTTTTGCCAAAAGATAGTATGATTCTTTAGAGAGGGAACTTTCCTTACCATTTAAGGTGGTTTCATTTTTTAAAAAATGCTTTGTAAACTTTTAGGGCCACATAAGCTCAATATACTTTAACAGGGCACGTTTCTAAAGTGTGTCTTATTAAAAATATACCCCAGACTCAATAATTATTTCATGCTCTTGAAAAAAATACTTCATAAGTATAGAAAAGACAAAGAGTGGTAAATACATATATCCTGTTATCTTAAACATATATGCACTCTCTTCTGGAAGCTTCACCACAAATCTCTGAGTTCTTATTACCACTTTATAATGGAGAAAATTGGGGCTAGCAGAGACTAGAGGACTTGCCCAAGCTACTCAGAGACAGAGCAGCTGACCGCTAGATTTGAACTTTCCTCATTGCCCTGCAATCATGCCCTGAGATCACCAGCATTAGGTGGTGTTTGTAGGTTTCTTACAGAAGGGTGGTGTTTGTAGATCTCTTTACCAGGAGTCCTATAGTAAGCTGAATTATCATCCTAATTAAAAGGATATGTGGGTGTGGGTTCTATTGTACTAGCATATATATTAAGATTTATTTGGGGAAAAAAATTTCAGTACATCTCTTCCTCATCATTAAAAATAACTGTACCGTGTCGTCTTGAAGGTATGAATTTATTTTATAAGGTAGATGGAAAATTTGATAACCAAAATGAGATATTACCTGTCCTCTATCTTTCCTATATTGCTCCCCATTTGGGGGTGAATATTCTCAGGACTTAGCATCATTGCAGGAAATAAGCTAGGCTCCAGGTTTTTTTCTTATTTTTTTAATGCTATTTGGGATTAAATGGATTCACTAACCTTGAATAATTATTCTCATTTTTTATGGCTCTCTTTGTCTCCTATGTTGATTGTCATTTCCCCAATCTAATAGCATTTCCCATAGAAAAATAAAAATTTACACAACCCTGGCATGAAAGAACAGAGGTCTCTTTATTACATCTCCATTTCCTGGGTTGCAAAGGCCCAGCACACTTTCAGTTCATCTCCTATAATTCCTATTGAGGCCACTGCTGGTCTCATTACATTTGTAAAACTTCATCTCTCTCCTTTTACTCATCTGAGAGCAGGTGGACCCAGACAGTTCTTTGGAGGCTCAGTGAGTGATTTCTCTTGAGAGAGGCACATCTTTCCAGTCTGCAAAGAATGAAAATCCAGACAGTTACATAGATCACTTTGAATCGTACCAAATACATTCCAACAAATGCTACTGACAATAATTAGAGCATGTCACTGGGAGATGTGGTGATTTTCTTCCAGCATAAGACTCCAGTCTTACCCTGAGTGCCATGAAACTGACAGGACGGAGGCAGTGTTCTCCATAGAAATAATGTAGACTTCTCATGATCTGAGAAAAGAAGGGGAAACAGCATTTCTTGACTTTGAAATGTCTGGAGCAAGGTACCCAGGATTAGGTGGGAACCACCTAGAAGTTACCATGTCCTTCACTGGCCCACACTTACCAGCTATTTCACAAAGTAGGCAAAAGAGTGAATAAAGATCATCATTTTTTAATAAACAGGGTTGTGGTCTCTGGCTGAGGAAAGGTATAACCTGTTGTAGATTACAAAAAAGAAAGCTCTTTGATAGCCGTGGAAAGCCCTGAAAGCCAGCAGGAAAAGCCTGTTCCTCAGGAAGCAATAACATCCCAAAGTCTACTAGGATTTTAGGTTCAACTGCAAGACTGTCTTTCGTACAAACAGGACGAGAAAGTCACACCAAAGGACCGAGCAAGCCATGGGCAAAGCAGTTGGAAAAAAAAATGAATAGAAAAGAAAAATAAACCAGAGAAAGCTGCAGAATGGCGAGGAAAGGCAGAGACGCCTAGAAAGGGTAAGACGGGAGGAGGGAGATGGAGAGGGAGGGGAGAGCGGAGAGAGCAGAGCACCGACGTCAGGAACAAAAGCTCCAGCGGAGTCTGGCGGAGGCACTAAGGGAGCACGGGGTGTTTTGAATAATTATTAAAATTAGCATGTGTCTGCGCCATCCTGTGGGTGTGGCGCACAGAGAAGTGTAAACTCTAGCGGGGCTGGAGCAAACATTGGATTAGCGGCAGCAGCCTGCCAACCTGCCCGAGGAGTGCTGGGACCAGCGCGCTGCACGCCGACTGCACGATGGCCTCGTCTCAGGGGAAAAACGAGCTGAAATTAGCCGACTGGATGGCAACTCTGCCGGAGAGCATCCACAGCATCCCCCTCACCAATTTAGCCATTCCAGGTAGGCGCGCAGGGGCTGCCGGCTAGGCGCTCGGCGCCCGCTCCACCTGCCCCGCCCTGCTTTATCTGCCACTAAGTGGTAACTTGCCACTATGCCCGCGGGAGGGAAACTCGTCTTCCAGGGTGGGTCTCAGGCCAGGCGAGCCCGTGCTGGGTAGCCTTGGGCTTCCTGGCGTTTTCCAGACCTCTAAGGACCGAGGCGCTAGAGTCAAGGTGACTGCTTTTCTCCTGGGCGTTTGAAGCAGGTTATATGCGGAGGACTGGGGCAGAGGAGAAGCTGGGCTCCAGGATGGTGCCTCGTGACCCCCTCCTATGGTTTCCCCTGCAGATCTGGGGGAGTGGGAGCGATCTCTGGGTCTGTGGGGTGACAGTGTGCGGCGAACGCGAGCTAGTGTCAGGGGCTCGCCTCCGGTGCAAGGACCTGAGTCTATCCCTGGCATGGAATTGAGCGGATTTGATAGATTCTCGGCTAGAGTCATTAATATTCGTCCCCAATCTCCTTTAAAAAGACAAAGCGCTTCCCGAAGAGTGATGAAAGTTCAGGGACCAGAGGCAGCGTGATAGCTGTCCTTGAAAAGGAGCCGAAGGGGGCGACGGGCAGAGGGCACCGTTGAGTACTGGCGTGGACCCCGGGGGGCCTGGCCAAGTGGTCGCCGTCTGGAGTCTGGTCCCAGTGCGTGTTGGCAACACACTCGCCCAGGTCAGAAAAGCAAACCCTTGTGGACCGTGTGTTTGCTGCTTGGGACAGAAGCTGGGCAGGGGAACCTGGGTGACCTGCAGCAGAGGGGTGGGATTAATAGGCAAATTTTAGGGAAAAGGTGACTGAGAATGTGTCCAGATAGCCTAGAAGGAAAGCAGGGTGGACAAAGCGAGGAAGAGACCTGAGGGATCAAGAAGCTTCGGCTTGACGTGTGCGACTTGGACCATAGACCGGGCAGGTTTCTAGGGTGGGAGATTCTAGCAACCCCCAGACCAGGTATCCAGGAGTGAGGGTTGTTTCAGGACTAGTTTACAACAATGACAGCTGGGGACACGGCCATACTTTATTAGCAATTTGGCTATGCAGTTGGGCTACGGGAGCACACACCTGATCTTTTCAGAGCTGGGCTGGAGGGCAAATTACTCATGACCAGTCCACTTCTGGCCCTGAACTAAGCTGGGTTATTAAATTCAACGTTCTGGTCTACCTCCTCTTGATCTGCTCCATCCAGCGCCCCCTCTCAGCTATTGGAGGAAAACATAATAAAGAACAAAACAGAACAAAAACAAAAACAAAAGAAGGGTTATTTTGAAAATCACTAGATGCTCCAACCAACAGTGCTGCCATTGATTAGTCCCTCAAATCAATGGTTGTTAGTCAAGTGAATATTTGACAGCAATGGCAGGCACAGTCTCTGCTACAAGTGCTATCCACAGAAGGGGATGTCTCCTTTTGTCCTTCTTCAACAGATAGCTTCCCAAGGGCCAGGGATCTCCAAGGAAAAGAACCAACCCGAGGTTCTCCATGCAGCACTTACTCTGCTACCTAGGTGAGCCTGGGGATTGCTCTTTTCAAGGAGACAGTAGAAAGCACAACTCTGGCATAACTCCATTCTCGCTTCCACAGGCATTGCCATTCCTTTTCCTTCTTCATTTTTATTTGGATTTTTGACAGTTTCTTTCACATGGTCTCCTCTGAATGTTTTTATATGCATAGAAGGTAAGAAGGGCAATCAGTGTGATGCAAACCTTCTGGCAGGTGACTCTCTAGAGATACAGGATTAAAAGCCTAAGTTTGCTTATCTAGTTCTGAGAGATGGTATGATACCTTTTTGAGTCTACCTTACATTTCTGTAATATTTCACTTTCCAATCTCTGTTATGTACACCAGCTCCCATAATCCTTCCAAAACCCCATGAAGCAGGCAGTGCTGGCACTATGACCTCGATGTCACAGATGAAAAAACTGAAGCTAAGCGAAGACAAATGCAGATCCCTATCAGTTCAGGGATCTGACCCCTTAATTAGATCTTTGGGAAGATACCCTATGAATTTTGGAGGGAAAGGCTTTTTGATTTGTATCTGGATGATTCAGCAGCAACTGTGACTAACCAGGGTTAAGGAAAAAGGATGTAAGCATTAGTGGGAACAGAGTAATTTTCCTTTCCTCCCATGGACAAAATAAAAACCTGAAGTGAGAGATTTTGGTATCTGGGTGATCTTAGAGTACAGACATGAAGATGATGATGGCATTGGGCTTCCATGGGAATTTATATTGTTTTCCCAACTCCTCTTGGTATTATACTCAAATGGATCCCCTGTAAAACTTCCCCTTCTCACTCCAATACTTGTGAGAAAAAAATAGACACAACATATTTCATCAAATCTATACTCCTGAATACCCCCATGTTTCTGTAAATGGGTTTGGAAGATCCACACATGTAAAAAAAACCAGGTTTAAAAACAGGTTTGGCACCTTTTTGCATTATTCAGCACTGAGAATTTTTGGAGGAAAAAAAGATATTCAAACTTTGATAGTCAGAGAAGACTAATTGGAGACTATTAAACACTAATGGAATAATTGCCTTAAAATCATGCTAATAGCTTCCTGGCTGCTACATGTTTACTTGGCCAGTTGCTACAGCTCAAATTAAGTAATTATCTCCACCATTTAAAACCACTCCTGGTACACCACACAAGTGTTTCTGTTGAGGGGAACTGCTGCTCAGTCATCCTCAAAGCTTCAGGTTTTCTTAGGTAAAGCGGCTGGAAAATGAAGAGCTGCCTAATTATAAGGCTACCCACCTGGGGCAGCTGACCCAGATTACCCGGAGTTACAGCAGAAAACAACGTGCAGCTGTGTGATATTCACCACCAGAGCACAGTTCTGGTGTCTTTAAATATTTCTGAAATCTCTGCATTTTAAATACTTTCAGAGTAATCTCTCAATAGCTGTTTTGCATTTAAATGGCACCATGATATGATTGATATTGACTGGACTGAGGAATTAAGTTAGTAATTGGTGTTAGTATTTCACTTTGAATTTATTTTTTAAAGAAATGACACAGCCAGAACACATTGACAGTTACTCAAATTTCAGCCTTGTTTATCATTTCTTTCTCTCTCTGATGGCACTAAACTTAAGTGTTCATTCTTGCATATTTGTTTAATAATGGCATTTTGGATTATGAATGATACTGCCCTTCACTATAAGCAGGTGAGAGAGGATAAACAGAAATGGGAGCAGGAAGACAAAGTACAAAACTTAGGTAACAGTGAGACTGATGAAAATTCAGTTTCTCTGAAGCAGAGTTCTAACTCTGTAATCATGGTGGCTCCAGAACTGTTGTAAAGAGGTTCATCATGGGAACAAGTAAGGTGTTGGTAATCTGCATGTGTGACAGAGAGTCATTCTGTCCAAAATCTAAAAGATTGGAAAGGGTTCAACCCATGGGAGGGGTCTGCTTTGTGTTCTCTAATATGTGATACAAATCTTTTTCATATAGTGTAGCAAACTGACCATGTAATAATAAAATATTGGCCAAAATGTTGTGGGACTGGAAACTCAGAAAGAATCTATGTTTTCTTCAACAGGGAATTGTTGATTGTATTTTAGATAAGGAACACAGAAATGCTTTATAAATCAGTGACTGTGCCTGTGAAATTTGTTCATTTCCTTTAGAAAATGCAAACATCAATGAGAAACAATAGGTTCACTAAGGGAAGCTAAGTGTTTAAACAGCTCTGAGTTTAAACAGCTCTGAGTCTCTGTTCTTGTGTCTGATTTACTAGTTTTTAATTTCTTCCCCTAATAGTGATCCCTTCTTGTTGCTACCTGTGTTCCTGGGGCCAACCATCTTCCTCCTCTTTGTAATTTCCTATTTCTATTTTACTTGGAACAAGTCAATCTCTAGGATGTATCTGGTACTGGTTCTAATTGTGCAAACTTCTAAAGAACAAAACAAGAGCAGTTCCCACCTCCCACCCCATTTTTTAGAGGATAGTGATACAGAAGTGAATCTTTCAAGACAGTAAAAAAGCAACAATATTGTTTAGGATGAATATCTCTCTTGTTCTGCCTCTCTAATTCCCAGTTTTGTTTTTGGTTTTGCGAAAAAGGAAAAATTGAAAAGTATCTGAAACATAATTTGTTCTACTAGGACTTTTCTTGATGAATTGAATCCTTGACTATTTTTAATAAATGTAAAGTGTTATATGTGCTATTTTACCATTCACAAAGTGTCTTCCTGTGCACACATGTGCCTTTTCCACATTCTAACAATAATCTTCTAAGACCTTGGTACTCAAAGTTGGTTCAGGGACCAACAGCATCAGCATACATGTGGGCTTGGTAGAAATGCTGCATCTCAGACTCCATGCATCACACATCAGATCTATTTAATTACAATCTACATTTCAACAAAATCCCTAGATGATTTATGTACACATTTAAAGTTTGAGAAAACTGCTTTAGTGTATCTCTAAAGAGGGCTTTTATGTAAATGTCAGAGCCAAATTTAAATATACATTTTTTACTAGGCCCTTTCTATTGCACCATGCAGTCTATACATGTTTCCAAATTTATAATCAGGCTTAAAGTCAGAACACCATATTTGACTCAAAGCTAATTGCCCAAGTTAGGGACATTTCTGATAACTGACATTACAGGTCATCCTGTACCTTGAGCAGTAAATGTGATTTAATTGCTACTTAACTCTTCAAATTAGGTCACTGTGATAAAAGTAAAATCTTTCCTCTCATTTCCTTAAAGTCCTGCTGCTTCTTATTGGCCATCCATAGCACTTAAAATCAGCTCATCTGGTGATGCTAGTGATCCCTAATGCCAATTTAGGAAACATCTCTTGGTTCTTTGTTCATTTGGAGTCTTTCTTTGTTGTGCATAAGACCAGCTCCTTCTGTTATAAGTTGCAGGTTGATTCATTTTATTCATAAACTAGAACTTTGCAATATTGTTCTTGAGTAAAAGTGGCATCATGAAATAATGCAAAATGTAGCATTAGAAAGCCATCAAAAGCATCAACATTAAAGGTAAACAGTAAATTGGTTTTCAATAGAAAATGACCTATCTTGTTTGTATTGGCAAGTCACATCTCATTTATTTGAAGCATAGCTTATATGGAGTACAAACATATATAACAGTTTATAATCCACTAGATTGGATGTCAGTTGTTTGATACTATAATTGTTCTAAAATAGTTAAACTTCACACACACACATGCACACACAGTCCTCCAATTGCTTAAATGGATATCACAATGTTCATAAATTAACGCTCATATACTTTACTCATATAAAGATTTATTATACCCTTACTTAGAGTTTATTTAATCATGTTTAATTCCAACTCCATCCAATGAGAATAGAAAGAGAAAATTATAAAGAAGATGAAAACTGTTGAGTGTCATACATCATTAATGACAATAGGGAATATTTATGAGGGAAGACTAACAAATGGAGATACACTGACACAAAACATAGTCATAGTGTTCTCTACACTTTACCAGTCCAAAAGTAAAATCAGAGTCACAGCAACTGGCAGTTGTTCAACTCCTCCCAAATACCGCCTTAATGAACTTCCAAATAGTGTTAAAAATCTGGATGGATTCTTAAGTATGATCTACAAACCAGTCATTTGGGCTGGATTGAGAAACTAGTCCTTTAGGCTACAACATGGTATCTGTCATTTTCCTTCTTTCCTGTTTTGGGAAAGCTTTGGAGAGTTGTCACCCTTGCTCCTTTGACATATAGAGAAACTGTGCTTCCATAGTTTGATGCCCCAAATATCACTACCACTACTAATAGCTCTTCCAGAGCTTATTCTGTGTCTGCAAAGGCCCAACATTGAGCGTGTTAATGTCTAACAAGAGTCAAAGGCTCCCAGAGCTTGGTCCCCCATTGTGGAAGCTGCTGATGCCAACATCTCCTATTGCTGACTCTGCCATCACTGTTGAAGCCCTGAGTGCTGGCACTGCCAAAACCAGGCATCTTTTTGCCTGGTTTATATTGATTATTTTGTTGTTGCTCCATTGCCCGGGGACTAAGGTATGATTTTATGTGGCTGGGCAGAGGAAAATATGTGGGACAAATTTTTTTCTGTACTCTGCATTATGCTCAATGTTAGCTCACTCTCTGCATCTGCACATATGTGTTTGCATTGACTTCCTCTTAAGAAAACTTCTTTTTCAGGAAGCGTCTTGATTTTTCCTATAAGTAAACTTCCAGTGGGTGCAATGTAATCATTTCTTTAGACAAATCTAGAGTGGGAGCACAGCTAGGGTCTATATTTTTCCCACTGAGCAGGCTGGGATAATGTAAACAGAGCCAATTAATCCCACGTCCCTAAAGTAATCCCTAAGGGCTCCATTGTATGAAAGCACATTAGTAGCTAATTGATGTGCTCTGACCCATCAAGAAAAGGTTAAATCACACACACACACACAAGTGCACACACACACACATTTTAATTCCTGTTGTTAAAGGGGAGAGCTCTGTTTTCTGGAAAATTTAACGATTACCACCAGTGAGGATGCCTCTCGCTCAAAAGTATTAGTTTTTGGAAACCAGAGAACATGCCACCATGATGAGCACTCAAGGAAGTCCTAGACGTAATCATTGAAATTAATGTCCTCAAGAAGTTTATAGACTCTTCTCATGTCTTCTGGTTTGGATAGGGTTCAAATCGATCTCAGAAGAGTGGGGACCAAAAAATTATCTGTATCGTATATTCCAGAAGGAAGGGAAATGTGAACACAAAATGTAATCGTGGTTCAGATGGAATTTCGCTGCCAGAAGCTTTTTACAGTACCATATGTTTTTATTATGCTCTAGTAAGGGAGGAAGATAGGTCAGTAAGAGAGGGGCAGGAGGAGATGGTTAAATATTCTTGAGAAGCAGCCAGGATTAGTCACCTCCGGAGGTCAGGTACTGAAACAGATGGCCCATGGATTTGTTAGATGCGCTCTTGTTATGTTCCTGTATTTCATTACAGATCCTGGGAGTGGACAGCTCTTACAACACTCTATCTTAAATGCCAGCTAATGTTATGTTTTACATAGAAGAATTCTTTCTGTGAGTTAATTTTTATGAAGCAGTCACATTTATCCTTAATTATCATTATAAAGAAAAATTTGGTTCCTCCATTCACTTGAAAAATGTTCATTTCATGAGGCAAAGTGGATTATGATAAATGGTCATCTTAATCTCCTGCTATGCTTTCCTGGAACCCCCTATGGCTTGTTAGGTAGTGCAGAGAAAGATGCACTTGTAGTCCTACTGGGCAAATAGGACTTATCTTCAATGCATGTCCAAGGCCATACACCTATGTTGCCATTTAGAGGAGGAAGAAGAGTAGGAGGAAGATAACCATAGCTGCCTTAGAGGGAAGTTAGCCCTAAATACACACCCATGTGACCTGTCCTGGCCCTTTCTCAAGAAAAGGTTGTCAGGGGATGTAAAGCTCCTGCCATGAATACTGCTAGAGAAGAAGGCTACAGAATGTGAAGTCTTGTTTAGTCTTCATCACCCCTTCGTGTCCTCATTTCTCTTCTGATAAAGCCAAATTTCTTGATCCAACATGAGATTCCCACCTTTGGAAATTATCTTAATGCTCGTGTCTCACTTTTTCTCTTCTATTTACCTGGAAAACCCCAATTCAGTTAAACGCAACTTTCTAACTATTCAGATACTAGAAAACTTCAGTGGATGAACATTGTTGGCGAGAAATTACACAGTTTGGATGACTGGACTCACTGGAAATTTCTGACCAGAAATTTTAAATGGGTATTCAATACAGGCAGAGAGACTTACTACACTTCCCTAGTAAATTCATTTCTTGTTCTCTAAGATAAGAATTTTATACCTCTTCTTGATTCTCAAATCAGCACCTTCTTCCTACTTCATCTGTACTGATTATATCACATCTTATTTTATATTAAAGAAAGGGCTCCATTGTATTAAAGCATATTAACAGTTAATTAATGTGCTCTGACCCATCAAGAAAAGGTTAAATCACACACACCACGTGCGTGCACACACACACACACATAATTTTGTCCTATTAATTCCTCTTTGCCACCTCTTCTAAACTGATTACTTCACCTCTGATTTTATATTTAAAAACTGGATGCAAACAGACAAGATCTTCGTCAGTTTTCCACCATTGAACCTACAATGCATCTATTTCTATATACTTTGGATTTCCTTTAGATAAGAGGAAGACCTGGACCTGCTCATACCTAAGCTAAGTTTTCCCACTTGTGTTCTGGATCCCATCCACACAAATCTGTTCAAAGCTTACTTTTGAATTTATCCACTCTCTCTTTTCTGTGTCATCATTTTTCTCTACTTCTATGGGATCATTCCAGTCAGCACACAAATATATGTAATAATGCCCCTTGTAGAAAAAAAAAATTGTTATCACACCTGCCCCTCAATCAGTAAACTATTTCTCTTATTCTTGTAAAAATATCTTGTCTGCCTTCAGGTTGTTATATCTCTTTCTCTCCCTAGTCTATACTAATCTCATTAATTGTTCTTATCAAGGTAGCCAATGATCTGTATTTTGCCAAAGGTAATGGTTACTTCTCTATCATCTTATTTGACCTTTCAGCAACATTGATGTGGTTCACCACACCTTTCTTCATGAAACATGTTCTTCCTTTGGCTTCTTAGCACACCTTATTTTTTTTATTATTATGATAAAAACCATAACATCCATAACATGAAATTTACTTCTTAAAATTTTAAGTATACAATACAGTGTTGCTATCTGTAAGTACAATATTGTACAGCAGACCTCTAGAACTTTTTCATCTTGCATGACTAAAACTTGACACCTGTTGAATAGAAACTTCTCTTTTCCCCCTCTCGCCTCTCTCTCTCTGGCAACCACCATTCCGCTCTCTGCTTCAATGAGTTTGACTATTAGATACCTCATCTAAGTGGAATCATGCAGTATTTGTCCTTTTGTGACTAATTTATTTCACTTCGCATAATGTCTTCAAGGTTTACCCATGTGGTAGCATATGACAGGATTTTCTTCTTTTTATGACTGAATAATAGTACCTTTGTATGTATATGCCATATTTATTAATCCATTCATCCGTTGATATACATTTAGATTGTGAACAATACTGAAGCTTATTGCAATGAGAATAGAAATCCCGATTCAAGATCTCAATTTCAATTCTTTTGGATAAATACCCCAAAGCGGGATTGCTGGATCATGTGGTAGTTCTATCTTTGAAATTTTGAGGTAATTCCATTCTGTTCTCCATAGAGGCTGCACAATTTTACATTTCCACCAACAGAATTTCAATTTCTCTACATCCTTGCTAACACTTATTATTTTATATATTTTTGATAGTAGCCATCCTAACAGGTATTAGGTGATATCCCACTGTGGTTTTTATTTTCATTTCCCTGGTGATTAATGATTTTTGAGCACTCTTTCATAAACCTCTTAGCTATTTCATGTCTTCTTTAGAGAAATGTCTATACTTGTTCTTTGTCTAGTTTTAATAGGGTTATTTAGTTTCTGCTATTGAATTGTAGGAATTCCTTATATATTTTTGGAAATTAACCCCTTTTCATATATATGGTTTGCAAATATTTTCTCCTATTTCATTCTGTTGATTATTTCTTTTGCTGCAGAGAGGCTTTTTAGTTAGATGTAGTTCCACTTGTTTATTTATGCTTTTGGTACCTGTGGCTTTGATTTCATTTCCAAAAACTCATGATCAAACCCAATTTCATAAATCTTTCCTCCTACATTTTCTTCCAGGAGTTTTGCAGTTTCAGGTCTTACGTTTAAGTTGTGTGTGTGTGTGTGTGTATATATAATATACACATTTATGGGATAAAAGTGTATGGATTGAATAATGGTCAAGTCAGGCTTTTAGGGTATCTGTCATCCAAATAATGTACATTGTACCCATTAAGTAATTTCTCATTCTCTCCCCTTTTATCTCCTTACTCTTCTGAGTTTCCATTATCCATCATCCTGCTTGTTACATCCATATGTACACGTATTTTAGCACCCACTTATGAGTGAGAACATGCAATATTTGTCTTTCTGTGTCTGGCTTGTTTCACTTACAATGTGACCTCTACTTCCATTCATGTTGCTGCAAAAGAAGTGACCTTATTATTTTTTATGGCTGCGTATTATAGTATTCTATTGTGTATATATGTCACCTTTTCTTTATCCAATCATCTACTGTTGGACACTAGTTTGATTCCATATCTTGGCTATTGTGGATAGTGCAGAGATAAACATATGAGTGCAGGTGATCTTCTTTTTTTTTTTTTTTTTATATAGTGAATTCTTTTCATTTGAGTAGATGACCAATATGGGGTTGCTGGATTGAATGGTAGTTCTATTTTTAGTTCTTTGAGAAATAGCCATACTATTTTCCATAGAGGCTGTACTAATTTACATACCCACCAACAAGGTCTAAGACTTGCCTTTTCTCTGCATCCTTGCCAACATCTATTGTTTTTTGTCTTTTTGATAGTAATCATTCCAACTGGTGTAAGATGATATCTCATTGAACTTTTAATTTGCATTTCTTTGATAATTAGTGATATGGAACTTTATATATATACACACTTTATGTGTGTAAGTGTGTATAAATATAAAGTGTGTATATATACTTTATATATACACATATATACTTTATATATACACACTTTATATATATACACTTATATATATACACTTATATATATAAAGTGTGTGTGTGTGTATATATATGTTGACCACTTGTATATCTTCTTTTGAAAAATGTCTATTCTTGTCCTTTTCCTTTTGAGTTGATTTTTGTGTACGGTGTAAGATAAGGATCCAAAATCATTATTTTTCATGTGGATATCTAGTTTCCCAACACCTTTGTTAAAGAGACTATCCTTTCCTCATTGTGTATTCTTGGCATCTTTTCAAAGATAAGTTAAACATGTATGTGAGGTTTTATTTCTGGTCTCTATTCTGCTTTATTGGTCTATATGTTTGTCCTTATGCCAGAATCATACTGTTTTGATTACTGTGCTTGTAGTATGTTTCCAAATCAGAAAGTATGAGGCCTCCAGCTTTGTTTTCCTTTCTCAAAACTATGAGGGTTTTTGGAGTCCTATGTGGTTCCATATAAATTTAGGATTATTTTTTCTCTTTCTGGAAAAGGCCATGAATTTTCATAAGGATTGCATTAAATCTGTAGATTGCTTTGTGGAGTAGTAACATTTGAGCAATGTTAAATCTTCCAGTCCATGAACATATGATGACTTTTCATTTGTTTGTGTCTTCTTTAATTTCTTTCTGCAATGCTTTGCAATTTTCAGTGAAGTCCCTTGTCTCCTTTGTTAAGTTTATTCCTAAGTATTTTGTTCTTTTTGATAATATTGTAAGTGGGATTGTTTACTTAATTGTCTTTTAAGACTGTTCATTTTTAGTGTATAAAAACACAACTGATTTTTAATGTTGATCTTGTCTTCTGCAATGTACTAGGTTCGCTTATTAATTCTAACAAATTTATTTATTTATTGGAATCTAGGTTTTTTACATATAAAATCATGTTATCTACAGAGACAATTTTGCTTCTTCCTTTTCTATTTAGATACCTTTTCCTTCTTTTTCTTTTCTTTTTTAATATAACTACTCTCACTAGGGTGTATAGTATTTTGTTAAATAGAAGTAGTAATAATGGCCATCCCTGCCTTCTTCCTGATCTTAGAGGGAAAGCTTTAAACTTTCACTATTGAGTATGACTATGGGCTTGTCATATGTGGCTTTTATTGTGTCGAGGTATATTTCTTTTATATCTAATTTGTTTAGCATTTTTATCATGAAAAGATGTTGAATTTTATCAAATGTTTTTTCTGCATCTATTGATATGATCATGTTATTTTTATCCTTCATTCTGTTAACATGGTGTATCATATTAATTGATTTTTATATGTTGAATCATTTTTGCCTACACTGGATAAATCCCACTTAATCATGGTGTATGATTCTTCTAATGTGCTGTTGAATTCAGTTTCCTAGTATTTTATTGAGAATTTATTCATATTTATTCATGTTTGCATTTATTAGGGGTATTGGTCTATAATACTCTCTTCTTGCAGTGTTTTTGTCTGCCTTTGGTATCAGTGTAATGCTGATCTCATAGAAAGAATTTAGAAGTGTT
Organism: Theropithecus gelada; assembly: GCF_003255815.1. Lineage (NCBI taxonomy): Eukaryota > Metazoa > Chordata > Mammalia > Primates > Cercopithecidae > Theropithecus > Theropithecus gelada. The sequence continues at coordinate 41,135,702 of NC_037673.1, read as the reverse complement.
CACTTCTCTTCAGTTTTTTTTTGGACGAGTGTAAGAAGGAATGGCATTAATTCTAGTAGAATTCACCTTTAAACCATCTGGTTCTGGGCTTTTCTTTGTTGAGAGATTTTAGCAACTGAATCAATCTCCTTACTATTATAGGGCTGTTCACATTTTCCATTTCCTCATGATTCAGTTTCAATAGGTTGTATGTTTCTAAGAATTTATTCACTTTTTTCTGGTTTATCCCATTTTTTGGTATATAATTGTTTATAGTAGCATCTTATAATCCTTTCCATGGAATTAGTTGTAATGTCTGCTCTTTCAATTTTGATTTTGTTTATTTGAATCTTCTCTCTTTCTTTCTTTAGCTGAATGTCAATTATGTTTACCTTTTCAAAAAATTCCTAGTGTTGATTTTTTTCTATTGCCTTTTCTATTCTCTATTTTATTTATTTCTGCTCTGATCTTTATGATTGCCTTAATTCTACTAAATTTGGCTTAGGTTGCTATTCTTTTTCTAATTCCTTGAGGTATAGAATTAGGTTAAGGTTTTTATCTTGTTTAGTGTAGGCATTTATTACTGTAAATTTATCTCTTGGTACTGCTTTTGTTGCATTCCATACATTTTGGAATGATGTGTTTTCATCTCGCCTTTTTTATCTCAAGATAATTTTTTAAAATTCCCTTTTGATTTCTTGTTTGATCAACTGGTTGTTAAAGGATGCATTGTTTAATTTCCACACATTTGTGAATTTTCCAGCTTTCCGTCTGCTATTAGTTGTGGTTGAAGAAGATACTTGAAGAAGATACTTGGTATAATTTCAATATTCTTAAATTTGTTAAGATTTTTTGGGGGGTCTATTGTGTGATCAATCTTGGAGAACATTCCATGTGTACTTGAAAAGAATGTGTATTCTGCTGTTGTTAAATAGAACATTCTGTATATGTTTGTTAGGTTCATTTTGTCTAAACTGTAGTTGAAGTCCAATTCCTTCATGATTTTCTGTCTGGATGATTAATCCATTATTAAATGTAGGATATGAATTTTTTTCCTATTATTGTATGTTGTCTATCTCTTCAGTTACATCACTGCTTTATATACTTGGGTTTCTGATATTGGGTGTGCATATATTTATAATTGCTATATCTTCCTAGTTGACTCATCAAATTATATCATCATATAATGAGCTTCTTTGTCTCTTGTAGCAATATTTGACTTAAAATCTATTTTGTCTGATATAAATATGGCCACTCCCATTCTCTTTTAGTTATCATTTGCCTGGAATATATTTTTCTATTCACTTTCAGCCTATGTATTTTCTCAAATCTAAAACAAGTCTTGTAGACAGCACATATATCTTATGAATTGTTGTTATTGCTGTTTAGTTACATTTTTAAAAAATTGTATAGCAAAAAACTTACTATTGCTGTCCTGTTAATTGTGTTTTTCTTATCGTCTTGTAACTTTTTCATACCTCTTTTCCACCATTGCTATCTTCATTTGGGTTTATTGATTTTTTTGCAGTAATACTCTTTGATTTTTTTCTCTCTTTTCTTGTATCTTCTGTCTATTTTTTCCTTGTGGCTACCATTAGTTTTACATGAAATATCTTATAACACTTTATTTACATTAAAAAAAACTTAAAACACATATAAAATCCTCTACTTCTCCCTGCACATACTTTATGTTACCAATGTCATAAATTATATTTTTATATTTTCTATCCATTAATATATTTTTATAGCTATAAGTTATTTTTAATATTCTTGTCTTTTAGCTCTTATACCTGAATTGAAAGTGATTTACATATCATTATAGTATTATAGTATTATGTATTTATCGCTATATTTATCTTTACCATTAAGTTACATAGTTTCCTATGCTTTTACATTACTATTTAGTATGTTTTTATTTCAACTTAATGGACTCCCTTTAGCATTTCTTCTAAGGTAGGTCTAATGATGATAAACTGTCTAGGCTTTTTTTTTTTTTTTTTTTTTTGGTCTGGGAAAAGCTTTACCTTTCCTTTATGTTTAAAAGACAATTTTGTCAGAGATTGTGCTCTTGGTTGTTTGCTATTATTCTACTTCCTTCTGTCTCACAAGTTTTCTGCTGAGAAATCTACTTATAGTCTGGAATTTTCTTTGTATGTGACTAGTCACTTTTCTCCTGTTATTTTTAAAATGCTTTCTTTGTCTTTGATTTTGGCAATTTTTTTGTAATGTGTCTTGGTATTGGTATTGACTTATTTGGGTTTCTCAGATTTGGGCTTCTTGAATCTGAATGCCTATTTCCTTCCTCATATTTGGGAAGTTTTTGGCCATTATTTCTTTAAATAAGCTTTCTTCCCCCTTTGTCTCTCATTTTTCCTCTTTTAAATTTCATAATGTGTATATTGGTCTGCTCAATTCTTTTCCATAAATCCTTAAGGATTTCTTCTGTCTGTTTTATTCTTTTTTCTTTTTGTTCCTCTGACTGGATAATTTCAAATGATCTATCCTCAAGTTTGCAATATTTTTCTGCTTGATCAAGTCTGCTGTTGAATATCTCCAGTGGATTTTTTCAGTTCAGTTATTGCATTCTTCAGCCCCAAAATTTCTGTTATTTTAAAATATTTTCTATGTTTGATGAAGGTTTTATTTTTTATATATATTGTTGTCCTGAACTAATGAACATCTTTATGATGATTATTTTTAATTCCTTGTCAGGTAATTCACATTGCCAAATGTGTTCCTCATCAAGCTTTCCCCATCTAAGTACTTTGTATCATTACCTATTAGTTTCCCAAGCCCAAAACCTAGGAGTGATTCTTCATTTTTATTTTTTACTCAAATACTAAAACCACTCAAAGAATAAATTTGTGGAATATTTCTCTAAAATATATCTACAATCCTTCCACTTTTCTTTACTGCCACTGTTACAATCATAATCTAGCCATTGCCATCTCCCACATGAATATTTCCACTGTTCTTCAAACCAGTTTTCCTGCCCTCACTTTTGACCCTCAATACAGAGTATCTTTCGAAAGTGTAAGTTAGGTGTATAATTTGCTTATATAAAACCCTCCACACCTGCAGTCCCAGCTGCTTAAGAGGCTGAGGCAGGATGATTGCTTGAGACCACTTCAAGGCTCCAGTGAGCTCTGATCACACCACTGCACTTCAGCCTGGGCATCAGAGCAAGACCCTGTCTCAAAAATAAATATGTAAAAAATAAAATCCTCCATTGTAACTTACTAAACTTACTTGTTTCTGTGTATTTTTCTGACCTCAACTCCTTTCACCTTTTCCTTTCTCAGTAATCCTATCCATTCTTTCTGGTCCTCATATCCTCCGGGCTTCTTGTCTTAAGATTTCATTGGCATCTTCCTCCAGATCATCACCAGGCTTCCTTCTTTTCCCCCTCTACTCTCCAGTGTGACACCTCCTCAGGAGACATTCCCTGACCATGCTAGCTAATTCAGTCTATTCCATTTTTATCATTTTTCTAACAATTACTTTGTCTTACTCATAGTGCTTATACATTATCTAGTGCTTATGAATAACTACTTTATTTGTTTATATATTTTTATTTCTCAAATGAGTAAAATATAAGCTATTCAAGGTCAGGATCTTGTCTGGATCTTTCCTAGTGCCCTGGCCTATAGTCAATGTCCAATTAGTATTTGTTGCCTATCAAATGACAAAATACGCATAGAGAGACTCTGCCCTTGTACAAAGGCTTCTGCTCTGTTGATCTAAGAGAAAGAGAACCCAAAATGAGTAGTCAAGTGAGCTTGTTTTTTTCAAAATCTTTCAAGAAGCTCTAACTGAAACAAGTTAATTCAAGCCAAGGGATCATCTTGTTACATTTCAATAAAGACTATCCTGGTCTTCAATATTTTTTGAACGAGGCACATGATAATTGAACTAAATGAAATAAGATTTTGTTTCAAGGAACAATTTTTAGCCATTATGGCACTATATGTGCAATCACACTTCTTATTTCTATATTTATATACTTAATGACTACTAATCATAATAAAAGCTTTGAAGAAATTTTAGATTGGACCGTGCCTTCAGAAAAAAAAAATGTATGCTATTTTTAACACTAGTTTGGTTTTTAAATTCGCATTCTAATTATCTGTAAGTTGGTAATTCAAGTAGGATCAGGTGTTGTATCTGTACAACTGCTGGGGAATTCATGTCATAGACAGTCTTGGTTTAAACTATGGCTCTGCTACTTACAAATTAGCTCCAGGGGAACCACTAAATACCCTCTGAGGTACTATTTTCTCAGCTCTAAAATTGAGATGAGTACAGTATTAACCTCATGTTCTTTGTTGTCAGAATTCAACAGGATAATATACATAGAATGTGTATCACAGAGTAAGTAGTCAATAAATGTAGCTCTTTCGACCATTACGTCATGTCTAATTAACCTCATTTACTTTGCTAACAGGGTCTCTGGCAGGGACTGCCTGGTTCTCTGACTAAGCTCCTTTGTTTCTTGTCTCACCACAGTTGAAGACTCTCATATTTTCTGTCCTTCCATTTGAGGCTCAGCTCTGCTTAGCCTCCAGAAGCAGTCCAACCATATACTATGAAGAGGGAAAGTAAAGAAAGCTATTTTAATAGTTAACTTATTGTGTCTAGCACTCAACTTCTCTGATGCAGCTGGACATAGAAAAATGGACTGCTGTGGGAGGGGCAGACATGAGGTACCCAGAGAGAGTGATGTGATCTTCCTATTGGTGGAGATGTTAGCCAGGCAGACATAGCGACAAGTTATTAGGAGAATATCCTTATCCGGGGAGGACAATGACCACCAAGAGTTTTGATCCAGCAGAGGAAGCAGAGTCTAATATATATTGACAGAGATAATAGGAAATCTAAAAGCAGATTTCCCAGAAACACAGGGAAGCTTCAGCCAGATTAAACTTCATTGTATATTTACTCCCCCAAGTCTAAGCTTTGGACAAGCTTGTATCACCAGACTTTTCTCTCTAGGCTTAAGTTCTTCAGCCCTGGACTGTCCTCATATCTTAGAATGAGAAGGGTTCCATGTAATTCTTCCTGCTCAGGCTCCTGATGCCTTGTACTAACTGAGCTGTCTCTCACTGTGGGAGAAAACTTCCAGTTGTTACAAGGCTGATTGTAACCTTTGTAACTTGATTGTAACTTGAAGATTAATTGGACCTATTCTGATGAGCTTCAACAAGACTCATACTAAAAAAAAAAAAATTGGAACATCAAAAAATGAACTATGTAAGAGCAGGTCGGTAGAAACCTGACTTAACCATGGTTTGTGAGAAAAAGTCCTAGGGCAAGTAGCCAGCTGGTGATAACTGACTGTAAGTCAGTAGCATGACATGGCAGTGAAAATGTGTAATACATACTGGGCTGTATAACCAGATATAATTTGTAGAGTAAGCAGTGTGATAGTCCTGCTGATTCTGTACCACGCAGAGCCTATCTGCAGCATGGTGCTGCTTTGTTCTGGGATTCAAGTTTCCACAAAAACTCTGGAAAGCTTCAGTGTGTTTTAGAGATGGGGCTGGGACTGAAGGGTTGGGATTGTGTGGGAGGACACTACCAGGTCATAACTCTGAAGATTCTGGAAGCCACAAGAAATGGAATAGAGCCTTCTTTCTTCAAATACATGAAGGAGGGGGTCTCTGGAGTTCTAAATTAAAGCAACCAAAGAATACAATTTAGAAGGATGAAGGTTTTGGCTAACTGAAAGTAAGGAAAGAAACTTTCTTCAATGTGATTTTTTAAGTAGTAAACTCATCCTCTTCAGTAGAAGTTTATAAAGAGAGGCTCATGGCTATCTTCCAAACATCTGCATTGACACAGGATTTGAGCTCAATGACCTTTAAGACATTTTTTCACTCTAAGATACTGTGTGATTTTGGGTGTGTTACTTGGCCTCTTTGAATGTCTTTTTTCTTACCTAAAAACAGAAGTAGAATAGTATCCATCTTCATAAAATTATGTGTGAATTAAATGAAATAATTGGTGTGAAACATTTGGATAATGCTTAATACCTACTAAGTTCTCAATGAATAAGTTATGAGCTAACCTAGCAAATTCTTGACGAACTGAATAAATGAAATCTCACCTATCCTTGCTTATACCTTCCTATCCTCTATCTATAAAATGGTTCTGGTCTTTACTTTCATTTCTTATGAGGTTTTATTTATTTATTGTTTAATTGCCTACAAGGATTTAGCAGTTTCTTAGCAGGTGGGACATGAAACTGAAAATTGAATTCAGCAGGAACAAATCTCAATTTAGGACCTGAATGTTATTTCCAAGGCTATTGGATTAAGAACAATATTTTCGCATGTCAGTAGATGGAATTTATTTTTCTCATATGTCAGTGTAATTGCAAAGACTTCTGCAATAGAAGATATGCGGACTGCAGACTGTGATCACTCTGTTACCTAGACACAGGTTGGGATTACCTGGGCAGTTCCTGAAGTCAAGATGTTAAAATAACCCTCAGGACAGAGTTCTTAAAATTTTGTGAGCAATATGTTTCTCCCAAAAGCAAGCTTACCATTTAGATATTTTGTATTAATGAACATTTCATCTAAGGGCCATTTAAACAATTTAATAAGGCATACAATAATATTTGGCAACAGTTTTTGCTTACTAAATGTTGATCAAATAAATGATTGGAAAAAGAAAAAGCTGCTGGACTTCAAAGCCTAGAAATGTAAGGATAAACACTTTGCAAAAAGTTGCTCAAAACTAAAGGTGTGCGACTAATGCATACAGTAATTTAAACTTGGCTCATCTATTTTGGTCCTAATTGTTCAATGAACATGTGCAAAAATATTTTAGAATACAGTTTGTGTGTGTGTGTGTGTGTGCGTGTGTGCATGTTCCAGGATCTTAAGTCACAGACTTTATGAGTACAAGAATTTACTTAACCAAGTCAATCTGCTTAAGTTTTGAAAATCATACATATAGCTGCAGCCCCCTATACCCCTAATGTTCATATTAAAATGGGTATTACATTTTTGGGGTCATAACTGGCAGTCTGGATTCCTAAAGTGGAGCAAGTCCCTTAACACATTTTTGCTTCTATTTTCTTACATATTAGATGGTGAGATCAATAATCGCCTCCTCAAAATGAGAGGAATTCTACATTAATGCATTTGGAGCCTTTAAAAATATGTATGAGAATACCAAGATCAGTAAAATTAGGCCATTTAATTTTGTGTGTGTTGTGGTGTTGACAATATTTTGGATAGGGAAGGACCAAAAATGGCAATTCAAAATCTAAATAGAAAACGAATGTAAATTGCTATTTCTAAAATATTTCATCTGATTCAGCAATTACTTTTTAAGACTGAAATATTATCATATTTTTTAAACATTTTTTAATAGTTGTAAATATACATAATGTAAAATTTACCATTTTAATCATTTTTAAGTGTGCAGGTCAGTGGCATTACGTACATTCACATTGTTGTACAGCCATCACTGACATTTATCCACACAACATTTTTCATCTTGCAAAACTGAAATTCTGTACTCATTAAGCAATAACATTTAAAAATGACTTTAAAAATAATTTTTATTTCACTCATAAAACACTTTATGTATTATGAAGATATGGCATATATTTTATTTTACAACGACAACCTTTTGCGATGGGGTCTCAAGGCTCAGAACCATTCAATAACTTGCTAAATCTCACCCTTCTGGTTAATTGGGGAACCAGAACTTGAACTCAGGTCATTTCTCATCTGGTCCAATGTTCTTTCTTGCTTAATCTCATAGGTAGTGCAAAACTCACTGATTGTTTCACCTGATCTCTCAAGTAACTGGAATTATTTTGAATTTTGTTAACCTACTGTAAACTTTGTGCTTGCTTTGCAAGTTCTCCTTTAATCCTAAGTATTTGAGATTTGTATTTTGTTCTGATAAGATTAAGATCATGTCAGGTTCACTTTAATTGACATCCTTAAAGCTTTAAATGATGTACGTAGAAACTGATCTTCAAATGAACTTGTCCAATGAATGAACCTTGAGAATATTATGCTAAGTGAAGTAAACCCCAAAAAAAAAAAAAAAAAAAAAAAAAAAAAAACTCTATGATTCTACTTATATGAGATATCTCAAATAATTAAATTTGAAGAAATGGAAACTAGAAAGGCCACTGCCAGTGCTGGGGTGGAGGGGAAATGGGAGTTGTTTAATGTGTACAGTTTCAGTTTTACAAGATGGAAAAGTTCTGGTAATTGCTGATACACAATGTGATATTATTAACACTACTGAATGGTGGACTTAAAAATTGTTACGATGGTAAATATGAGGTATTTTTTAAACCAAAATTAAAGAAAACAAGAAAAGAAATGGCCTAGTCAGATTTTTAAAAATATTTTTTGACATAAACACCTTTTGCCCTGTAGTTTTCTACAGTGTTCCTAATTTTCTGAGGCTCTAACAGCAAGAAAGGGTCATCCTCTTTAACTTTGCTTCCAGCTACATGGCCAATAACTTTGTTTTTTCCTCTTGTTATTTCATTAATGGTTTCACTGATTAAAGATGGCCAAATCACCTTACTTTCATAGGTTCTGCCTTTAGTGTGATATCAGACTAATGTATTATAGTTTGTGCTCTTAAGTATCCTGCTGGTAAGGGTTAATGGAATAATATATGGGAAGCTTTTAAATTCTTTATATTGAAACCATCTTCCTAGATTTGTAAGTATGTTAAGAATCATGTGGCCCAGAGATAACCCACAAAGACAATGTCTCTTCTTGGATAGGGTCAGTAGCACCATAATACAACTTGGATTCAGGACTCATTCATTCAGAAATTACACACTAAACAGTGAATATGTTCCAGGCTATGCTGGGAGCTGGAAATGGAGCTAGATTAGGCATTTCCATTCTAATGTTAGGAAGGAGATTGTAAACAACTGCAGAGAAAAAGACCCATTGAAAGGATTCACTTAAGCCAGAAGAAGTATATCTTTTTTTATTGACGTATCTGAGTTCCATGTTTTTAAAAAAAAAAAAAAAAAAAGTCATCTTGAAGGACTTTTCATTTTCACATCAAAATTTAGAAAATGGGCATAATAACTGGTAGCTCATCACATGTCCTTACACTGTAAACACTGTTACTTAGGTCCTTATTCACATGGCTTGGGCTCTGAATATCCAATTAAAGAGTGAAAAATTCAGTCTTTATTTTAGGTAGGCCCAAGTATTCAGATGAAGGCCTGACCTATTCATGTTTCATAAGGGCCTACACCCTGCTGTCCAGGCCAGAAGGGAGAAGGGAAGGAGGCTGTGGCTAAGGCGCTCATCCCAGAGGGCAAAGCAGTGCCCTGGAAGCTTCTCTCCCTTCTTTTGACCTTGCTCCAGACACAGCTTCAGTTCCTTTCACAGTTTCCTTTCAGGCGTGGTGGCAGTTACTTGAACCACATCATACTTGTTATTTACTTGAACCTTCCATTTCAGGCACTGACTAGGATAATTTCAGAAGATAGCATCCCTGCTTTTGCCCAGCTTTTTCAGAAGCTGTTGGAGAGTACTTGCTGAGTTTCAGGGTCCCCCTGCACCTTAGGATCCTGAAGGAAGTTGTTTCAGAGGTGATGAACAGATAATTGTTGGTTTTGTTCCATATGTATGATTCCAAAAGTATTATCTGACTCATCTTCAGTATGCTGGGTAGCTCTTATGCAGGCAGAAGTCCAGTTCTGGGAGATCTAGCTAATGTATTATAGCATTACATTCATAGGAAGAGATCACAGTAATTGTGACCATTTGTTAAAGGCTGCTGTCTGACAATCACTTACATATATTAACTCTAATCCTTATAACAACTCTGTAGAGTCAATAGAATTCCCATTTTACAGATATACAAATGGAGAGACTAAATACTCAGGAAGTATCAGGTGAGGCAGACAGAGAAAGAGTTGTCGGATTTCTAAGTCCAAGCTTTTTTTCTTCCTTTATATTTTCTTCTATTTTACAAATTAGGTCTTCATTATTTCTTCAGGACTCTCTCCATTGACAGTTATAAATTTGGGAGGGTATTTTTCTGATTAACTCATTAAGTACATACTAATTTGACTCCTTTTAGAAACAGTATTAGTATACTTTAATGCTTCAACTTATATTTCCACTATACTACAATTTTGTTTGTTTTATTTATTTATTTATTTAGAAATGGAGTCTTGCTCTGTCACCCAGGTTGGAGTGCAGTGGTGTGATCTCAGCTCACTGCAACCTCCACCTCCCAGGTTCAAGCGATTCTCCTGCCTCAGCCTCCCGAGTAGCTAGGACTACAGGTGCCCGCCACCAAATCTGGCTAATGTTTGTATTTTTAGTGGAGACGGTGTTTCACCACATTAGCCAGGCTTGTCTTGAACTCCTGACATCAGGTGATCCACCTGCTTTGGCCTCCCAAAGTGCCAGGATTACAGGCATGAACCACCGTGCCTGGCCCACTATGCTATACTTTTAACAATGGACCTAGACATTTTCTTAAATCCTTAAACAAGTAAAGGAATAAACTAAACAGTACTGAATTTCCACAAGAGTGAGATTAAAAGACTTCTTAATGCTTTAAACCCTGAACTATGTTTTTTCTCTGTGCCCAACCTCTGGCTGCAAAATGTCATCATACCAATTTCTATTAGAAGAGAAAAAAAGCAAATATTATAAATGAAAAAAAAAACCACTCTGGTATAGCTACATCAGCCTCACAAGTACCCAAGTGGAACTTTAAATCCTGATGTTATATTCAAAAGGACATTTCTGTGTCCTGGAACTCAGAGAGCCTCTCAATGGGTGACTCATTGGTCCTTGACCCTGGGAGATGGCATTTTGATTTTGACTGCTTTTTTATCGAGAGTTTAGAACCTTTCCCAGTATATTGCTTTCAGGGCATTTTTCTTGGCTAATGTTTGGGCAAAAATCATTTTAATTCCTATTGAAAGGAAGATTTTCACCAGAATTCAGAACTGAAAAACTTCTGCTCGTATCCCTCTAAAATGGTTTGGCTTCATTATAATATCAACTGACAATCATAACAAATGCATTTTCCCAAATTTTGAGACAATGCTTTAATAGAAAATTAAATGAAAGAAATAAATTCTACTAGATTCTTTTCTTTGTTAAAAATATAACAAATGTAACCAACATTTAATAATTAGTTTCTATATTCTAGGTGAGTATTAGCTGTTTTGACAAGTATTGGCAAATACTCATATGTAATGAACCTATAGGGTTATTTTCTAAAATATAGAATTTGCTTCTTTAAGGTAACACCATGTTTAATTTCAATGATTTCAAATAAACGTTTTTAAAGTCCATGCTTGCTCTCTCTGTCTCTCTTTTTTTCTCTCTCTCTCTCCTTCTCAGCAGAGTACTAAGGACCAATATAATTTAATCAATTTTATAATGCAAAATTATTATTAGCCTATTGAACTGTATATCACAAAGAGATATCTTGAAGAAGCTTTTGGTATGTGCATAGCTATTTATGCCTACACTCACTAAACTAGACATCTATGTTTTTAAGCTTTTGTGTTTGAGTGTTACAGCTTTTTTATCGTGGTAAAATATACACAACATAAAATTTACCATTTTAAACCATTTTTAGGTATACAATTCTGTGGCATTAAGTACACTCACATTATTATGCAAACATCACCACTATCTATCTCCAGAATTTTTTCATCTTCCTCAACTAAAACTATACCAATCAAACACTAACTCCTCCTCATTCCTCCCTCTCCTAGCCCCTGGCAACAATCACTCTACTTTCTGGCTCTATAAATTTGATTACTCTAGGCACCTCATATAAATTGAATCATGTAATATTTGTCCTTTGTGACTGGCTTATTTCACTTAGCATGGGTCTGGAACTTTCATTTATACTGTATCATGTATCAGAATTTTCTTATTTTTTAAGATAGAATAATATAATACAATATGAATATACCACATTTTGTTTACCCATTCTGTCAATGAACATTTGGTGATATGGTTTGACTCTGTGTCCCCACCCAAATCTCATCTCAAATTGTAATCCCCATGTGTTGGGGGAGGGGCTTTGTCAGAGGTGATTGAATCATGGGGGCAGACTTCACCCTTGCTGTTCTCATGATAGTGAGTTCTCACGAGATCTGTTTGCTTCAAAGTGTGTAGCACTTCATCCTTTACTCCCTTTCTGCTGCTCTGCCATGTGAGGAAGGTACTTGCTTCCCCTTTGCCCTTCTGCCATTACTGTGAGTTTTCTGAGGTATCCCCAACAATGCTTTCTATACAGCCTGTGGAACTGTGAGTCAATTAAATCTCTTTTCTTCATAAATTACCCAGTCTCAGGTAGTTCTTCATAGCAGTATGAGAATAGCCTAATACACACCTCTTTACACTTTGCTGTTTATTTTCCTTTAGCTGAAGAGTGATGTAGCTAAGTTGATTATAATCATTCTTAAAACAGAATAGGCTCTGAGTGAGGCTTCAAGAAATGTTTAATTAATTAAAGTACATCAGCTTTAGTAAATACATTTTATGACATCTGTTTTAATCACTGAAAGACCTTCCTATTTCATATACTTTCAACTTATTAATGATGTTTTAGGTAATTAAGATTATAAGAGTGTTGGCTTCTAGAAAAGTGACATAGTTATTTAAATTAAGATTTTAAAATCTAGATATTAACTCTGTATGATTATATGTTCCGGTAAGGGACCAAATATTGGATAATATCCATAGTAAAACCTTTTCGCTTTAAACTCATGAATTATTATTACTTATGGTTGCTTATTTTGTATCTATGTCAAGCCCTTTGTTGCTCAGCTAACAAATCCATTGAGAATTGAGAAATTGAGACCAAGCTAAAGATCAACTCTCTAACAATCCAGCACTTTGGTAACAGATACCATCACCTCTAAACCATTATTGCATCTTAAAAGGCAAAGTGCTAAGTCACTGCAATGTCATCTCTGAACCAGAACAACATGGCCAGCCTATCATGAGATGAGAGTGGAATAGTAGTCAGCCATTGCTATACTTTGTCAGGCATTTTGTATGTCCCTAAGCCATGCAACCCACTCCCATCTTACTGCTAGACAGTATATGTCTGTCACCAGTTCTTAAAGTCTCTACTCCTGGCAGAGTCTTGAGTGACTTTGTAATTTTCCCAGCTATTTTTATTGGGCCATTCTGACCTAGATCATTTGAGGGAGGAAAGAGAGGCTGCTAAAGAGATGAAGGCTTTTAATGAGCCTCTTTTCACTGAAGTCTTTACAAATTAGGTCAGTTGCAATCTGATGAAAGCAGGCTATAGTCTGGAGTGGATAAGTAGGAAATTGCACTGAGATGTAGGACAGCCTCTTCAGAATGACTTCTAATGCCCAGATGAGGGTTTTTTTGTTTTTTTGTTTTTTAACTTTTTTTGGAAGCAAACTCAATGCTAAGAAATCCAGAGTTTGAAAGTGACTATGGTGTAAGGGAGCTGGAGATTAGAATCATGGGAGGGGCATCTTGATCCTGGGTACCACTTCAGACCAAGGAGCTGTGAAAATATGCACCTGATTCTTTGATTTACCCTTTAAACAGAACCCAGGCAAATGTCACAGGCCTATTTGCAACAAGGAAGCCGGCACACAAAGAAGGTAAGAAATTGGCCCAAATTTTCTGAACCAGGAGTGACTGGTATGGGAATTGTATCTAAGTCTTCTGATTCCAGAATCCTGATTACTTTCTTTTGTACCATGCAAATAAACTTGTTTCTGTTTTTAAATGTTTATTCATAATCTATAATAAACTCTATACTAGGAGATAAATACTGGGTATTATAGAAACTACAATTACTACTAGTAATAAGTACCATTTCTATACTGTTAGGGTAACATATTATTCCCATTTTTCAGATGGAAGAACTGAAGCCCAGAGAAAAGAAGTAAATTTTCTCCAAGTTCAGAGGGCCAGAAATATATAGACTCCAGATTTTAGGAGATTAGGGACTTTTTTCAGGATCACAGGGCTAGAAAAATAGTATGTGGGAGATAAAAACAGTATAAGTTGCACAAGGTTGGCTAGGAGAGGAAGGCCTTGAACATGAAGGGTCTAGAGGAGGGGGTTTCAAACTTTTTCTATAAAGGGCTTTGAAGGCGATATGGTCTCTGTTTCAACTACTCAGACCTGCCATTGCAGCATCAAAGCACCCATAGAAATACAAAAACTAATGAGAATGCATATTTTCCAATAAAGCATTATATACAAACTCTCTTAAATTTTAATTTCTCATGATTTTAATGTGTTACAAAATGTTGCCTTTTTTCTCAACCGGTTAAAGCTATGAAATTTTTCTTGGCATTCAGGTTGTACAAAAGCAGGTAGCAGACTAAATCTGGCTCAGATTTCACCTATTCTTGTGTTGCCGGTACATTATGTGTGTGTGTGTGCGTGTGTGTGTGTGTGTGGAGGGGCATGTAAAATTTGTATATATAATTTATATTTACATATTTTATATACAAATATATATTTGCAGCAGGAAATGGGAAGAACATTGTCATTGACAGAAAAACATGAATATCTGTGGAAACTACATTTTGGAAACATCTCAAAAGCAGTGGAAGTTTAAGGTATTAAGTACCATGTCTCCCCAGAATCATATCTGACCCTTATAAAAGGCTTGATGGAAACACTAGGACCTCCCTAACCTTTCTGTACTTCAATTTTCTCTTCTGTAAAATGTGGATAATAAAAGTATTTACTCTCTGTGTTGGTATCCTCAAGACCAACCTCTGGTTCAACAATTTGCTACGGCGACTCACAGGACTCAGCATATGGTCACATTCACAGCTAAGATTTAACTACAGTGAAAGAGTACAAAGAAAAATCAGAAAAAAAAGCACATGGACAAAGTCTGGGAGAAGCCAGGTGCAAGCTTCCAAGAGTCCTTTCCCAGTGGAGTCACACATGTTTAATCCTCTCAGCAACAAATGGAGACAGCACATATAAGACGTTGCCAACCAGAAAAGCTCATTAGATTATCAGCACCCAGTTTTCAATAGGGACTGATCAGGGAGGCAGACTTTACCTGGCATGTATCAAATTCTAGACGCCCAGATGGTTAAGATATTCAACATAAACCACATTATTTGTCCAAATAGTTAAGGCACATTGAGCCATTCTTATTAATTCTGGGAATGGTGAGGACATGCCTGAAATTCAGATTTTTAGATGCCAGTCAAAGGTAAACCTTGTAATGAAGCCTTTCTAAGGATAGCGATCAGGCCTGCTATATAAACTTTTTTCTGCATACTCTCCCAAAGTGGTGAGGATCAAATGAGATAATGTACAGACTGTTTCCAACTTACAATGGTTCCACTTAAGATGGTTCAACTTGTGATTTCTTTATTTTATGATGGTGGGAAAGTGATACGTGTACAGTACATGCCTGGATTTATGATGGGGTTATGTACAGATATTATTCATGTGTAATGCCATTGTAAGTCCAGAGGAATCTGTATTGTACTTCAATAATTATCAGCAGAGAATGAGCCTACAAATTGCACACACACTTCACTCTCAGCAGATTAACCAGGTGGCAAGAAGTATTACAACTAAAGAGAAAATCTTACATGGTCTCAGATATGGCACATTCTTTTGTAGATATCTTTTTGTGTTATGAATCATTACATACACATATCACCACATAGAAAAAATGCCATTCATTTCATCTGTCAAGCTACAGCACTAACAATCATTGCTTCTCCAGTTATCGCTTGCGTGTTATCCCTTATCGGTCAAACAAAGACATCCACGCACAAGAGACAATGTCATCCTGAGTTTTGGGATTCCTCCAAGAGTGGAAGATACTCCTTCTCTGTTGGAGGCCAAAAGAATGAGGGTCGTGATCAACTCAGTATACCACTGGAGGCTGTATGAGTAAACAGTAAATTGTTTCTCATAAATGCAGAATGTTGGCAAACTGACAAACTGCGTCTGACACCCAGAAGGAATGCTGAGGGCAGTCACGCCCCAAGCGCAGTGTTTCTTGTGATTAGGTATATCTGAAGCCTGCTAGTAATAATGTGAACCTGTTATCAATTAAGCAGCTGACCAATCATTACCTCCTCCTCCCTGCTTTTGCTACCCAATAAATGCAAAGGGCTGTGGAAGCTCAGGGGCTGCCTTTGCTCACTAGAAGCAGAGAGCTCTCTTCTTCTTCCCCTGGACCTTTCCTTTAAAACAGTTTCTTTTGTCTTAAGTTTTCATTTCTACACTCGTCCTTTCATTCAGTCTTGTAATTATGGTCTCAATTAGTAACAGCAGTAACTGTTATAATGATGGTCTCAAGTAGTAACTGCAGTAACTCTTGTAATGAGGGTCTCAAATAGTAACTGTTGGAGTGACGGTCTCAAATAGTACTTGTGGCAGACAGCCACAAGTGGCACCTGAACAGGGACAAACAGGGACCTGAAGAGACCTACAAGGACAAATAGAGATAAATAGGGATAAATAGAGATAAATAGAAATAAATAAAGACAGAGACAAATAGAGATAGGTAGGGAAAGACAGGGACTTACAGGAATTCACAGGAACTAACAGGGACCATACGGACAGATAGGGACAGATTGGGATAGATAAAGACTAGCAGAGACTAGCAAAGACTAGCAGAGATTAGCAGAAGCCAGCAGAAACTTGCAGGGACAGACAGGGACAGATAGGGTCCTATAGGGACTTGAATGAGGAAAGTCTGCTGGAACGGAAAAAACTAAAACCAACCAGATGAATGAGAAACCCCGTTACAAGTCTCCTGGCAGCAGCATAGGGTCAGTGCTCTAAAAAGGTACTGGTCAGTGCCCTAGAGGTACAAAGAATAGGAATTTTTTGAATCAGGGTAACATGGGGAAGAATTTTGTTATTTCTTTTCTCTTTTTTGTTTGGAGTTTGGTATGTACCATCTTTTTGTTATTATTTCAGAGTTTGAGATAATTTTTTGCCCCACCTACAGCACCTATCAAGGGTGGCGAACAGGAGAGGGAGGATGAAAATTGGCTTGTACTGTCTTCTTCCATGGCTGCAGAAATGCTAGCTTTGACTTTGGCTCTAGCTTTTGAGAATGCAAACATGGATTGCAGAACACCTGGAAGCGCAGGATTAGATCTCCCAGAGAACAGGTTGCATTAGTTGGAGGAGACAAACTCACTAAGATTCCCACCGGTATTTGGGGACCTTTGCCAACAGGATACATGGGATTAATTTTGGGTGAAAGTCATCTTAACTTACAGGGCATTACTTTAGTCCCAGGAGTTGTTGATTTTGATTGTGAAGGAGAAATTCAGGTAGTAGTGGTAATGTCACAAGATCTTTGGGTTTTTGAACCAGGAGAATATGTTGCTCAACTGCTGTTTATTCCCTGTAAATTGCACCCTTCTTCACGAAAGGAGAAACGAGAGAATCAGGGGTTTGGAAGTACAACTCAGAGAGAGATTTATCTATCACAACCCATGGCGTTTAGTGGACCCACCTGTACAGTACAAATTGAAGGCTGCACATTTTGCAATTGCCTTTCTCAATTAATTCAAAAACAAAAAGGGAGATACCTTGGAGGCTGAAAGAATGAGGGGTGTGATCAACTCAGTATACTACTGGAAGCTACATGAGTAAACAGCAAACTGTTTCTCATAAATGCAGAATGTTGGCAAACTGACAAACTGTGTCTGCCACCCAGTAAGAATGCAGAGGGCAGCCATGCCCCAAGCGCAGTGTGTCTTGTGATTAGGTACATCCGAAGCCTGTTAGTAATAATATGAACCTGTTATCAATTGAAGCTTACAAGTTACTTCCTCCTCCCTGCTCTTGCTACCCAATAAATACGAAGGGCTGTGGAAGCTCAGGGGCTGCCTTTGCTCACTAGAAGCAGGGAGCTCTCTTCTTCTTCCCCTAGACCCTTCCTTTAAAACAGTTTCATTTGCCTTAAATTTTCATTTCTACATTTGTCCCTTCATTCATTCTCATAATGATGGTCTCAAGTTGTAACAGTAGTAACTGTTGTAATGACGATCTCAAGTAGTAACTGTTGTAGTGATGGTCTCAGTAGTAATTGTGGCAGTCAACCACAATTCTCATGGGTTTCCTGAGGGTTTGTAGATTAGTTTGAAATTTAAAAAGAGGAAGGGGCTTCTCGTAAATTTACATGGAAGGATGGGGGCAGGGGGAGGGGAACCCAAGTCATTGTATAATGGTAATTAATGGAGTTACCTCTGTGGACTGCTTCACTATGTGCCCTTCCCTCTACTGAGGATGCTTGAGTATGGAATGGTTCTATCCATAAAAAGTAATGGCAAAACTGCAATTATTTCTGCACCAACCTAATACTACCAGTTTACTTGTTGCATTTCTCAGAATTGGCACTAAGAAAGGATGATACATGTGCTATCCATTTGTATGAGGGAGCAAGTCATTACATTGTTTTGTGCTATAGAAATCTTAGCACGAAAGTGATTGCAAATTGATTCATTAAAGGCTCAAGATGTTAGAATTTCTCCTTTATTATTTTGAAATACTGTTAATCCTCAATTATCTGCCTATAGATTTTCCACTTGGTGGCTAATTTAGATACTAATTTTTAATACCAGGCAAAGTCTCCCTAACCACCAAGAATATTTCTTTACTTGCAGATTTCTTTTAGGCAATAAAAATGCTTTAGAAAGTAAAACACTTAAATCTCTTCATAAAATATCATATAAAATGTTAAGAATATAGATAGGAAAGGCTTATAATTTATTTATTATTTTAGATTATCCACAAACTTGATGTGGTTGTTTGAATCAACCATGAGTTTTTTCTAAATACATGTATTCCCTAGAAAGAGCAAAAAAAATTAATTATATGAGGTAAAACAGTTATCTTTTTATAATGGAGAGATAACTTAGATTTATATTAGTACCGACAATGATCTGTCTTTCTTTTGTTGGTCAACTAAAGAATCCCCTGAGTACTGAGCAATTTAGGCCAACGTAAAGATTATCAACTCTAATAATCCAGCACGTTGCTAACAAATACCATCACCTTCAAACCATTATTGCTTCTTAAAAAGCAGAGCCTTAAGGTACTTCAATGTCATTTCCAAAATAGAACAACATGGCAAGCCTATTCTGAGATGAGATGTTATGTTATTTTATTATATAGAAATGATGGTATAGATTGTTCAATTATTTTTTAAGTGCCTACTTCAATTATTCAAGGACTTCAAAAGAAATCCACTTGGACGAAAATTTAATAATATAGCCATTTCCAATGCTATCACATACAATTTAATATAGTTTATATTCTTCTTTGTCCCCTTAAAATCTGTTGTTGTGTTTTGTAGCCAGGAAATCTAAAGTCATGAGAAAAACAGTATAGTTAGAGAATGAAGAAAATAGATGGTTTTCCCAATTCTTAGGCCATACTCTCCAAATGGTCCAGAAACCAGCCAAGGCAGATCAGATGTTGCCATTGATACTTGAAGAGTTAACTTCCTGTTTCTAAAATTTAAGGGATGGCGAAGCATCACAGTTTTAACAGATAAAGACATACATGCTTCAACAATGAATCTTGTCATAGGCCTAAATATATCATTCAATTTGCAGCTTTAAATTGTGAGCTCATTACATTTGCCAATTAACATTTTAGGTGGGAAATATATCCAGATTTAAATTATGTGGCATTGTTCTGGGTTTGAGCCAGGTGCTTGGAGTCTTGGTTGTCAAAGTAGGAGAGAAGGAGAGAAGAAAAGGAAAAAGGAAGAAAGGGAGGGAGGAAGGGAGGAAGGAAGGAAGGAAGGAAAAGTCTTGAAAAGTTGTTGTAGTTATTATGTTATTTGGTTAATCATTTAGTCTTTATATGTAAGATGAGAGTAGTTTACCAACTAGAGTTACAGTGTTTTAATATTCTGTGTTTTTCTGTGTACTTACTATTACAGTGAGTTTTGTGCCTTCAGATGATTTCTTATTGCTCATTAACATCCTTTCCTTCTAATTGGAGTAGTCTCCTTTCACATTTCTTGTAGAATGGGAATACTTTAGCCTGAAGTCACGAGACTTGCCAGAGCTCAAGTTCTAACCACTGGGAAGGGCAATTCTCCTCTGGCGAGGACTGGTTTAAATACTCCCTCCGTGGGTGGGCATCAGCTGAGAGAAACCGAGTTTTGATTTTTGCTGTGACAGGGCTACAATGCATTCAATGCAGTGTCTCACAGTTGTTGCACTCTCTTTATCTCTAGTGCACAGGTTCTCTCTCTGCAGCACCCACCCAGATGCTGCTGGGGATGAAGGAAGGGTGGCATTGGCAATTCAACACTGTCAGTGCCTCTTTCAACAATACAATGTTAAAACCAGTTGCTGTGATTACTCACCTGACTTTTGGTTTTTATGAAGGTGCTTTGTTTGTGTACATAGTTGTTAAATTGGTGTACTATCAGTGCAGCCTTCTATTCTTCCATCTTGTTCTACCCCGTCCCCTCTTAGTAATTTTTATACACTGACCCCTGTCCTGCTCCTTGACTGTAAGTCCTCAGTTATCTACGATGAATTTAGAATTGAGCCAAGTTCTATACTGAGGTCTCTTTTCCTCAGTTGCATTAGTTCCTGAGTAAAATCTGTTTTTACCACTTTAACTACAATTCATTTCTGGTTTGCTTTGACAAGATGCACTTGAGAATGCAGTTTATTAACTTTTGGGACTCACTGCAAGGTGATCAGGTGGCAAATGTGTCTGCTTACTGAGGTAGACACCTCCCCAGGTTGTTTGGTGGAAAGTTTTTTTTCTTTTTTCTCAGGAGTTCTTTGGACTATCCAAAAAAGAATATTCTAGTCTTTTTCCTGTTTAGCTTCTAGCGTTAAAGGAACTAAGCCAATAAAAGAGCAGACATTTTTACTGTTTAGTGGCATTTGTCCACCTTCAATTTCCATGGTATGCATGCTCCTCCTGGATCAACTTCTCTGTAGGAAAACCTTAGTTCAACTTTCAGTTTTAGGGGGAAAAATTTCTGCCCAGTTGTATGGCCTGGAGGAAGAGCCATGTGGATCTAACTGATCTGAGTCATAGACTGATGCTCTCCTGATTTCCACCTTGACTCCTCCTTGAATCTTCCATGATACTTAGTGTTTCTAAACTTTACGCTTTTTCTCAGATTTCTATCTGAAATGATTGTCTTTCTTTTCATCAGTATTCTCCTCTCCAGACCCTCGGTTTTCAGATTCTGCTGCTCTTTTAAGTCATTTACCATTCATTTGTTCATCTACTCTTTATCTTTCAGATACTCATTGATGTATCTTTGTCCTCTTTCAAATTACCATAATTCTTATGTTTTTTTAACTGCCACCCCCCTTTGTTTGGGAAGGAGATAGAGATAAACATGCATATTTAATTTGCTGTGTTTTCTCTCTTTCTTTTCTTTTTTTTTTTTTTTTTTTTGAGACGGAGTCTTGCTCTGTTGCCCAGGCTGGAGTGCAGGGGCGTGATCTCCGCTCACTGCAAGCTCCGCCTCCCAGGTTCACAGCCATTCTCCTGCCTCAGCCTTCCGAGTAGCTGGGACCACAGGCGCCCACCACCACGCCCAGCTAATTTTTTATATTTTCAGTAGAGACAGGGTTTCACTGTGTTAGCTAGGATGGTCTGATCTCCTGACCTTGTGATCCACCCGCCTTGGCCTCCCAAAGTGCTGGGATTACAGGCGTGAGCCACCGTGTCCGGCCTAATCTACTGTGTTTTCTAAATGTATTCCACATTGTATGTTTTTATATAATGCCTTAGCTGGCAAAATCACTGGACAGAGCTGCTGATCTAGATCACACTTCAGAGACTTTTGTTGAGTTCTTTCTCTTTTTTTATTTTTTTTTTTAATTTTTTTTATTTTTTGTTGAGACGGAGTCTCGCTCTGTCGCCCAGGCTGGAGTGCAGTGGCCGGATCTCAGCTCACTGCAAGCTCCGCCTCCCGGGTTTGCGCCATTCTCCTGCCTCAGCCTCCCGAGTAGCTGGGACTACAGGCGCCCGCCACCTCACCCGGCTAGTTTTTTGTATTTTTTAGCAGAGACGGGGTTTCACCGTGTTAGCCAGGATGGTCTCGATCTCCTAACCTCGTGATCCGCCCGTCTCGGCCTCCCAAAGTGCTGGGATTACAGGCTTGAGCCACTAGCTCTTATCAGCCCAATCTCACTTTTGGTCCCAGCGTTCTCATTCTCCATCTCACTCAAGAGAGGCAAGGTGTTTAAAAACCATACGTGACAAATGTGTGGATAACCTTTGTTGGTACCTAAGAACTTTCATTTGGATGAAAGAATATGTTAGGTGAATTTATCTCTCACACCATTTAAAAAGTAAAGAAAACACCACTGGCATGTTATAATACAGAAGGAATGTCTTCCTACCAAAATGGTATATAAGCATAACACACATGTAAATACACTTCAATTTCTTTCCCATTTATTATTTAATTGATGATGTTTTTTTCTAAAAAACGAATTACTTCTAAGAATAGTAAAACTACTATGAAGAATTATAGACCAATAAATTGGATAACTAGAGGAAGTAGATAAGTTCCTAGACACAGTTCAGCAGAGTGAATCATGAAAAATAGAAAATCTGAACAGACCAATAACAAATAAGGGATTGAAACAGTAGGAGAAAAAAAAAAAAGCACAGGACCAGATGGATTCATGGCTGAATTCTACTAAACATTTAAAGAAGAACTAATACTAAATGTTTTGAAACTCTTCCAAAAAACTCGTGGAGGAAATATTTCCAAACTCATTTTATGAAGATAGCATTACCCTGAGACCAAAACTAGACTACAAGAAAAGAAAATTATAGGCCAATATCCTTGATAAACATAGACACAAAAATCATCATGATCATATCTTGTTTATTTCTAAGATGCAAAGATGGTTCAATATATGCATATCAATAAATGTGATATACCATATTAACAAAATTAGAGATAACTTTCCTATGATCATCTTAATAGATGCAGAAAAAGCATTTGATAAAATTTAGCAACTATTCATGATAAAACCTCTCAACAGATTAGCTATAAAGGGAATGCACCTCAACACAGGCCATATATAACAAACTTGTAGCTGACATCATTCCTAATGGTGAAAATTTGAAAGCTTTTCCTCGAAGATCAGAGACAAGATAATGATGCTCTCTTCACTTCCTTGCAACTTAGTATTGGAAGTCCTAGCTGGAGGAATTAGGTAATAGAAAGAAATAAAAGGCATACTAATAGCAAAAGTGGAAGTGAAATTGTCTCTATTTGTTGATTACATAATCTTACATGTAAAAAATCCTAAAGACTCCATCACAAATCTGTTAGAACTGGTAAATGAAATCAGTAAAGTTATAGGACATAGAATTAACATACAAAAATTAGTAGCATTTCTATATACTAATAACAGACTATCTGAAAAGAAAAATAAGAAAATAATCCCATTTACAATAGCAACAAAAAATTTAAATACTCAGGTGTAAATTTAACCAAGGAGGTAAAAGACCTGAACACTGAAAACTATAAAACATTGATGAAAGTAATTGAAAAAGACAAAGATAAATGAAGAGATATCCTGTGTTCATGAACTAGAAGAATTAACTTTGTGAAAATGTTCATACTACCCAAAACAATCTACAGATGCAAAGAAATTCTTATCAAAGTTTCAATGCCATTTTTCATAGAAATGGAAAAAAAGTCCTTAAATTTGCATAGAACCACACACACATACACACAAACCCAAATAGCCAAAACAATCTCAAGCAAAAAGAGCAAAGCTGAGCTAGGCACAGTGGCTCATGCCTGTAATCTCAGCACTTTGGGTGACCAAGACGGGTGGATCACCTGAGGTCAGGAATTTGAGACTAGCCTAGCCAATGTAGTAAAACCCTGTCTCTACTAAAAATACAAAAATCAGCTGGGTGTGGTGGCAGGTGCCTGTGATCCCAGCTACTCAGGAAGCTGAGGCAGGAGAATTGCTTCAACCCAGGAGGTGGAGGTTGTAGCGAACCGAGATCATGCAGTTACACTCCAGCCTGGGCAGCAAGTAAAACTGTCTCAAAAAAAAAAAAAAAAAAAAAAAAAAAGAAGAAGAGTAAGGCTGATAGTATCACACTCCTGATTTCAAAACATATTATAAAGTCATTGTAATCAAAACATCACGTTACCTGCATAAAAACAGAGACATCAAGACATCAATCCATGGAAAACAGTAGAAAACTAAGGGCCTAACCCATGCATTTACAGTCAACTGATTTTTGGCAAAGCTGCCAAGAACACACAATGGGAACAGGATAATCTCTTCAATTAATGGTGTTTAAAATACTGAATATCCACATCTGGAAGAATATAATTAGACCCTAATCTTACACTACATACAAAAATTAATCAAAATGGATTAAAGACTTACAAATAAAACCTGAAACTATAAAGCTACTAGAAGAAAACATAGGGAAAAATATTCATGACATTGATTTAAGCAATGCTTTTTTTTTTTTTTAATATGACCCCAAAAGCATAGGCAACAAAAGCAAAGATAGACAAATAGGATTGCATCAAACTAACAAGCTTCTGCACAGCAGAGGAAACAAATAACAAAGTGCAGAAATGACCCACAGGATGGGAGAAAATATTTGCAAACCATAAATCTGTTAAGAGGTTAATATCCAAAAAATATAAGAAACTCAAACAACTCAATAGCAAGAAAACAAATAACCACATTAAAAAATGGACAAAGGACATGAACACACATTTCTCAAAAGAAATCATGTGAATGGCCAACAGGACTATGAGAAAATGCTCATCATCACTAATCATTCACGGAATTCAAGTTAAAATCTCAATGAGATATCACCTCACATCTATTAGAATGGCTTTAACAAAAAAGATGAAAGTTAAGTGTTGGAGAGGATGTGGAAAACAGAGAATTTTTAAACATTGCTGGTGGAAATGTAAATTAGTATAGCCATTATGGAAAATTGTATGGAGGTTACTCAAAAAGTTAAAATTTCAATTATCATACAATCCAGTAGTCCCGTTTTCACATGTGTATTCAAAGAAACTGAAACCAACATGTCAAAGGAATATTTGCACTCCTATGTTCATTGCAGCACCATTCACAATAGCCAAGATACAGACTCAACCTAAGTATCTATCAATGTATGAATAGATAAAGAAAATAGGGTATGTATATGTATTGGAATACTATTCAGCCTTAAAAAAGAGAAAATTTCTGGGCCGGGCGCGGTGGCTCACGCCTGTAATCCCAGCACTTTGGAAGGCCGAGGCGGGCGGATCACAAGGTCAGGAGATCGAGACCATGGTGAAACCCCGTCTCTACTAAAAATACAAAAAATTAGCCGGGCGCAGTGGCGGGCGCCTGTAGTCCCAGCTACTCGGGAGGCTGAGGCCGGAGAATGGCGTGAACCCGGGAGGCGGAGCTTGCAGTGAGCCGAGATTGCTCCACTGCACTCCAGCCTGGGCGACAGAGCGAGACTCCGTCTCAAAAAAAAAAAAAAAAAGAGAAAATTTCTGTCACTCATGACAACATGGATGAATCTTGAGGATGTAATGCTAAGTGAAACAAGCCAAACATAGAAAGACAAATACCATGTGGTGTCACTTATATGGGGAATCTAATAAAGTTGAATTCATAGAAGTTACAGAGTAGAACTGTGATTACCAGAGGCTGAGGGAGGCAGGGAGTTGGTGGGGAGGAGTGAGGCAATGGGAGTTGTTGATCAAAGGGTACAAAATTTTAGACAGACAAGAAAAATAGATTTTGAGATCTATTGCAAGCAGAGTCACTATAGACAGTAATAATGTATTATATATTTCAGAATAACTAAGAATAAATCTCAAATGTCTCCCCATAAAAATGATAGGTAAGTGAGATGATGGATATGTTGATTAGCTTGACTTAATTATGCCACATTGTATACATATATAAAAACATCACATTGTATCTCATAAATTATACAATTATGATTTTTCAATGAAAATAATAATTTTTAAAAATTAAATAAACCGAAAAAAGAAACATTACTGCTGTTTTATAAATATGTAATACTCACATTTTTATAGTACCTATGATTTTTCTCCCTACATTGCTAAGTAGATTCAATTATTAACTTTATAAACATTTATAATGTATTTTTTCTGTTCAGTGCTCAATTTTCTTACACACTTGAAAAAAAATTTTTAATTAAATCTTTAAAAACAATTTTTAAACCTTAAAATCTGTTTTTATTAAACAGTTGTATTTTAAGGTAAAAATTAAATAAAAATTTTAATCTATTTGGAGACTACAACACTTCAGGAGATTGGAAAAGAGAGTACAAAAGAAAACAATACTTTTTTCCAGTGTTGGTTAATGAGATCTAGGGAAAAAGATAAAAGAAATGTGTTTCTCTTTGTGTTTGCACAGGATAAAGTGAGAAAAGGTAAAAATGATGTAATTAGGTAGTTTCTTTTCTTAGCTAAGATCTTGTTTTGTGGGTTAAGAAAATTGGGGCTTAAAAACTCATTTAATTTCATAGCAGATTATATTCTCAAATAGAATTGAGGGGAAAGGTCTTTTGAGGTTAGTAAGAAGCATCAATAAGGGAGCTGAGACAGCAGTTTTTACTTCAGACTATTTCAAAAATCAAGAGCAGAGCTAAGAATAGATGTTCATAATGGCCAATCCAGGTTTCAGACCACAGACACATGCTACCTGGCCCCCATGCCTACTTAGAGCATCATCTTAGAAAATGCGGTGTTTGGATATCTCTAAAGAGACTCTGAGTCACTTCCCTACTCAACCTCAATTTCTTTTATTCCCTTGGTTCATCATTAGACTGATAGCAAAGCTGAGACAAGAACCAAGGAAAGGCTTCTGATTCAAGAGAGCGCATTGAACACGAGCACATGCTGAATTATCTTCCATCTGCTTTAAATTCATGAAAAATACTGGGGACATACTTATAATAATTAACACACAATTGTTAAATTCTAGGAAAGAAAAATCTCTGGAGAATACAAGTGGAAATGCCAAAAAAAAAAAAAAAAAAAAAAAAGACAAGAATTCATGGGGAAAAGTAGGAACTGAAGATTAGAGACATAGGGTGATATTCCGAAGCTGAATTTCCCTACAGCAGCACACAGCCAATGCTGAGGCCTCCATGAAACTACTGTGGATTTACACAGATGTCTTTACAAGCAAGAAACCCAGAGTAACTGAGAAGGCCAAAATAATGAAAAACATGTCATATGTTTAGCAAGTTTAGGAATCTACCTCCCCAAAATATGGATAATTAAATAATTAGAAACAATTTTATAATAAATACTTTTAATAATTTTTAAAAGAAAGAATGGAATGAGAACACCCCCCAAAAATGTACAGTTGATAACAAAATAAGAACAAGGGATAATGATACAAGAAGCAGATATTTTGAAAATGACCATTACATTTCTTAGAATTTAGTAAAGTCATTATTGAAATAAAAAGAAAACATAATCACATACATTTAATAGAAGATCAGAAACAGCTGAAGAAAGAATGACAAAATGAAAGAACACAAAGCAAAGATATAGAAATGGAAACTATGAAAGAGTTAGGAGACTTGGAAGATAGATTCAGAAAGTCCAGCATACATATGCTATGAATTCAGAAAGGAGAAAATACAGAGAATGGTATATAACAATATTTAATGAGATAATGGATGAGAATTCACCATGAAGAAGACATAAGTCTTCAGATTAGAAACACCTCTGAGTACTGAGTAAGATAAACAATAACTGGGAAAAACAAAAAGCTTTTAAAAGTGAAGAAAACTTTATCATATATATTTTTTTTCCAATTTTTAAATTATATTTTAAGTTCTGGGATACATGTGCAGAATGTGCAGGTTTGTTACATAGGTATACACATGCCATGGTGGTTTGCCACACCCATCAACCCATCATCTACATTAAGTATTTCTCCTAATGCCCATATTAATTTTATCATATTATCTGATCTCTATTTTTAGCATATGCATTCTACCATTCTCAGTGCACAAGGCAATAGTACATGTAAGTACATTTTTGTCTACCGATAGTGGTGCACGGTCAAAAGAGTTTGGAACTCACTGATGTTTATTTCTTAGGAATATAATCTTTGAAACACTTAACTAAGTAGGTAATTGAGCTCAACCAAAACTGGGAGAACTCAATAAATTGCTCCTCATCTGTCCTGAGACTACAGATTACAGAGCTCCTCAGATTAAAGCAGACTAGTAAATGAACACAGTCAGGGCAGACTGAGGGATTCCATCACACTAAATGATGGAATAATGATAATTTTGTAATCAGTAGTGGGTATGAGTTTGGAGTGGTCTGTGAGTGGCAATTAGATACATTAGACAATACAATTATGGTAGCCAAGGTAGTCAGCAAAAACCTGACAGAAAGTGTCTAGTAATGCCTGTAGCATGATTGTTAATATAATATTTACATTAAAAAGTGTTGTTATGATTGTGTTGAGCTCCCAAGGATTTAGGAGACCAAATTCTCTTGGAGAGGATAAGTATTCAAAGAGGAAGGGTAGCCCTGAAAGTGATGCTATGATTGGCAGAAAAGAAGGAAACAAGGAAGACAAAGGCCATTCATAGTGAGTGCCAATGCACGACAGAGAGATGCTTAAAGAAAATAGTGCAGCAGCAATATGAGGACATCTGCCACAGTGAGAACTCCTAGCCCTTATGTTATGGTAATTTAGTGCTGGGGAAAACATGGAGCCTCCGCCCCCATTCAGCAAGGTCTAGGAAGATCCCTAATAAATGGTGCTGGGAAAATTGGCTAGCCATAAGTAGAAAGCTGAAACTGGATCCTTTCCTTACTCCTTATACGAAAATTAATTCAAGATGGATTAGAGACTTAAATGTTAGACCTAATACCATAAAAATCCTAGAGGAAAACCTAGGTAGTACCATTCAGGACATAGGCATGGGCAAAGACTTCATGTCTAAAACACCAAAAGCAACGGCAGCAAAAGCTAAAATTGACAAATGGGATCTAATTAAACTAAAGAGCTTCTGCACAGCAAAAGAAACTACCATCAGAGTGAACAGGCAACCTACAGAATGGGAGAAAATTTTTGCAATCTACTCATCTGACAAAGGGCTAATATCCAGAACCTACAAAGAACTCAAACAAATTTACAAGAAAAAAACAAACAACCCCATCAAAAAGTGGGCAAAGGATATGAACAGACATTTCTCAAAAGAAGACATTCATACAGCCAACAGACATATGAAAAAATGCTCATCATCACTGGCCATCAGAGAAATGCAAATCAAAACCACAATGAGATACCATCTCACACCAGTTAGAATGGCGATCATTCAAAAGTCAGGAAACAACAGGTGCTGGAGAGGATGTGGAGAAATAGGGACACTTTTACACTGTTGGTGGGATTGTAAACTAGTTCAACCATTATGGAAAACAGTATGGCGATTCCTCAAGGATCTAGAACTAGATGTACCATATGACCCAGTCATCCCATTACTGGGGATATACCCAAAGGATTATAAATTATGCTGCTATAAAGACACATGCACACGTATGTTTATTGCAGCACTATTCACAATAGCAAAGACTTGGAATCAACCCAAATGTCCATCAGTGACAGATTGGATTAAGAAAATGTGGCACATATACACCATGGAATACTATGCAGCCATAAAAAAGGATGAGTTTGCGTCCTTTGTAGGGACATGGATGCAGCTGGAAACCATCATTCTTAGCAAACTATCACAAGAACTGAAAACCAAACACCGCATGTTCTCACTCATAGGTGGGAACTGAACAATGAGATCACTTGGACTCAGGAAGGGGAACATCACACACCAGGGCCTATCATGGGGAGGGGGGAGGGGGGAGGGATTGCATTGGGAGTTATACCTGATGTAAATGACGAGTTGATGGGTGCAGCAGACCAACATGGCACAAGTATACATATGTAACAAACCTGCACGTTATGCACATGTACCCTACAACTTAAAGTATAATAATAATAAATAAATTAAAAAAAAAAATTAAAAAAAAAAAAAAGAAGTTGTAAACATGAATTAGTAATGGAAAGAAAATAATCAAAGACCAGAAATGTGAATCTCTTACAAAAGAAGCAAGTATATTCTCTTTAAAATGGTGATATGGATTGAACGTTTGTGCCTCCCCAAAATTTATATGTTGAAATCCTAACACTCAATGTGATGGTAGTAAAAGATGAACCCTTTGGGAGGTAATTAGGTCCTGAGTGTGGGGCCCTCACAAATGGAATTAGTGCTCCTATAATAGGGACCCCAGAGAGCTCTCTTGCCCCCTTTCGGCCATGTAAGGATACAATGAGATGGTCATGTGTAACCCAGAAGACGGCTCTCAGCAGAACCCAGTCATGCTGGCGCCCTCAGACTTCCTGCCTTCAGAACTGTGAGAAATAAATTTTTGTTGTTGAGAAGGTACCAAGTCTGTGGTACTTTGTTATAGTAGCCAGAACTGATGAATACAGGTGGGATCAATGGTTAGGTGAGATCACACTGTTGTATAAAATTGATTGTAAAAGATACAGTTACTTTACTCAAGAATAATTTGCTCAGAGGCCTACATGTGCTATTTCCAGTTTCTTACTTTTCATTCATTCTCCTACTCAAATCAGTCTAGCTGGTGCCCTCCCACTGTAAGAGTCCTGCTATGCTATTTCCATTTTCTTACTTTTCATTAATTCTTCTACTCAAATCAGTCTAGTTGGTACGCTCCCATTCTACTAAAAATGTTCTTTCTAAGTCACTGATAATTCTAGGTTGGCCAAGCCAAAGAAAATGGACAGTTTTAATTCTCATCTCAGCATTATTTCCCAAAGTTGGGGCCATTTTTTTTCTTTTCTTTCTCTTTTTTTTTCTTTTACTTTTTGAGACAGAGTTTCACTCTTTTGCCTAGGCTGGAGCGAATGGCGTGATCTCGGCTCACTGCAACCTCCACCCCTCGCAGGTTGAAGTGATTCTCCTGCCTCAGCCTTCTGAGTAGCTGGGATTATAGCCATTCTTTTTCTTTAAGACACGTTATTCTACAGGCTTCTGCTACATGGAGCTCTCATGGATTTTCCTCCTAGCTCTTGAGCCACTCTTCTTCTATCAGATTTCAAAATACTAGAGTTAGCTTTATCCTGGGCCCTCTGCTCACTTTAGATGAGGTAATTATTCCTATAGTATTGAAAAATACTTATGTGCAAATAAGTCCCAAATGTATATTTCCAGCCAAGATTAACTATCTGAGTTCCAGGACTACCCAAATACCAACATACCATCTCCATTGGATTGTCTCACAGGTATTGCAAATATGTTTAAACTTCACTTCTGTTGGTACCCATTTCCCTTGCTGCAGCAGAATCTGACCTTTGATTAGCTCACTAGTTCTGTTCTCCTGGCAATCTGATAAGGGTAAAATGTAAGCTATGTTTTTAGGCTGAATTGCTTGTGATAAAATGACCCTGGATTTCTAAACTGAATCTGGACTAGGAGCAACTCTATATGCAACAGTTATGATGTGGACCTCATAGTTTTAGGTTTTCCTGAATATGGCAACTCTTGTAACTGTGTATGTTTCCTACAGAGGTATGACAATTGCTGCCTAGATTAAACACCTTGCTAAAACCTAGCCTGAGTGCACATGTGAGCTTCCAGCTCTTTCAGGCTACTGGGAGAGGTTTTCATACAGTTATTTCTTCAGGACTGTGGGTAGAACCAAGTTGTTAATTACAAGGCACATGCTTGTCGAGTAGATTTGATATCTAAATTACAGTTGAGTCTCTTAATGGAAACATAGGAATATAGGACTAAATTATCACAACTCAATTTCTAATGGGTTTTCCCTGGAATGGGAGTGAGGGGGCTGAGGTGTCAGTGCGGAGTCTGATTGAGTTCTGACCGTGACACTGCTTTGGTCTGCTGCTATGATTTGGGAGGAGAATAAGCTGTTTCATTCGCTCATATTCAAGTAGCTGTGATGACTCCTTATATGGTGTTACCACCCCTTTCTCTCTCTCGATTTTCTTCTCACCTAGTTATTTGAAAGATGATCAGACACCTCTGAAACACTGTAAAAACAAGGCTAAATGTAGAAATATCAGAGCAGGTTAACAAGTGAGGCAGTGATGATAAATGCTCCTGCAACCCAGCATTTTAGAAAGCAGGAAACCACCATGGTTTTGTAGCACACTTTATGGAGGAGAGGAAAATAAAAGTCCAAGTGTACATGAAACAGATTGCAGAGACTCAGTGGAGAATTACTACTTCAAAAAAATCATATTACACTTTCTCCCCTTTTATTGTTTTTTAAGGTAGGAGGGATAATTTTCTGATCTTTAGTAGGATACCAAAAAAGAAAGAAAGAAAGAAAAAATGTTTCAGTCATGTTTTACATTGTTCCTGTAGAATTTTTTTAAAACTTAGGATTCTCTTCCTTTTATTCTCAATGTGTATTACTCTAATGTACCCCTGTTGATTTTCTCTGCTGAGTCAGTTTATAGACTGCATAGAAAAACCTGTTCCGATTCGTAGAATTTTTTTAGTTTATTTACCAATAAACCAATATAATTCCAAAATGTATTATATGTTTTGATTATTTATTCTATTTTCCACATGTAGTCCAGATAACTTTTGGATCCTATCAGAAAACAATAAACCAATTGTTGCAAGACAAAGATTCAACACCACTGAGAATAACATTACTCTGAATGTATTGCTGATTGACAAAATATAAAAATGTAATCTTATACCATATTTGTTATAATTTATAAGAAGTTCTAGCTCCAGAGATATTAAACACTTAGGCAACAACAATAATAAGAAAAAAAAACCCTCACAATTCCCAAACAATGAAAGAATAGTTCCAATAATTTTGCACATTCATAAACAAGAATTTTTAAATACTTATTGAATGTAAACTATAAGCCACTTGGTGATAATACATGAAATCTAATTATCAAAGATTTCAAGTAAAATTGCATTTTATAAATTCATAATGACTGTTGTAAAAAGGGCAATGAATCTTGCAATTCTTGTAGCATAATGAGGGCTCACTAGATAAAGTTATTTGTGTGCAAACACACTTAATTTCCTGCTCACCAAGTGTACAATAGCACAAAAGTAGATGTCATACATAAGCTGCTTGGTTTCTTTCAATTTGCCAGGTACTCTGCTATAAATGTTGATGAGCTGTGATAAACCCTGGAATTTTCACGCTGGTATTTGACAGCTCTCACTGTAAAGTTTCTCTGACTTTCAAAATTACAGATGTGATAATGCACATATACTTATAGAATATGAGGAACACATTTGTATTAACTGCACACATAGAAATTAGACTGTACATCTAAGCACCTCTGTTTATCCATGCTATAAATTAAGTACAGTTCAACAGGATCAAGATAAAGGATATTAAAATTCAACCAACACCATTGAGAATTAACAGCATAGTCACCAGTATGCTAGGCACTGTAGTGCTAGGAATGAACATTTCCTGCCTCTGAAAGGTTTGCAACACAAATGGGAACACAAGCATCCATAAAATCGTATCCCAGAGGAGACTGGGAACCATTATGTTATATTCTATATACACATGTCTTTGTGTGGAAAATAGGTTTAAAAGGTCTCCTAAATTGCAGTTCCTTTTCTCTCTGCAAGGCATAGCTATGCCCTTTGTTATGCATGATCTTAATCTGGGGTTGTTTCTTGGTGCTATACCTTGAACTCTAGTATTAGCTCCTTGCAGGATTTGTCTTTATCTAATAATTTCTCCTTTGCCTCTCCTTAGCCCAGTGACAAGCACAGAATAGATGCTCAGTAAATCGTTGTCGCTTGCTTGATTGTACACTTAATGGCAGCAATCCTTAAGTTGGGTACAAAAGAAAGTTTGCAAGAAGTGATATAAATCTAACAGGTAGATTAACAGTGTTGACTGAAGATGTTGGCAGAGAAATAACTTAATGGTTGATTGAGAAATTGTTGCAGGGAGGTGTCTTTAATGGAATTGAGTGGAATGTGTTAGGAAGCAGTAAGAGACAATGGTGGCTATCTAGTTGGCAATTCTGAAGTCAGAGCTATGAAATTTTGTTATTGATTTTGTTATTTTAGGAATATTAATTTGGTATTGATACCCTAAATGGACTTGAGCTTTGTGATGCTAGTTTGACGTGTCACGTGAATGTACCAATCTTTAAAAATTAGCAAGATTAGGCTGGACCTCTAATGAAGTATTTATTCATTGTGACATTATATTTGGTCCCGGGTTGTGTTGATTGATTTTTCACCTCCATTTATAGCAATGGAATCTAATTGAAGGGCTTTTAAGCAAGCCACTCTGCCACATTGATTTGGATGATTTTTTAAAATAACATTTCTGAAATCCTGGAGACTATTTTTTTCCTTTTGTCTAGCCTGAATGCCATTTATATTAGGAAGAATCAAGACATAAACCCCTCCTAACCTGTTCAAACATGAAAATGTCTAAAAATATGTTTGTCACTTGTCTTCTCAAACCTTAAATGTAGATGAAGACACTCAGAAAGAGAAGGGATTCTTTGATCGATGATTCTAATATTTTTCTATTTAGACCCTTGAAAGAGTACTTGACATTGAAGGGAAATATTTTTCTTAGAAAAACACACAAGAGAGAAAAAAGAAAATCAAGCAGTATTCTATAGGAATGTCTAAACAAAACATGCTTTTCATAAGGAAATAAGTTATAGGAATAGATACTCTAAGAAATATAAATATATCTCTTAACTGAAAAATGTACAGCTAAAATGTAGCATAGATTGCAGTTGTCTGCATAATATCACTCAATATTTCTTTGTAAATTATTTTACAGGGTCTCACAAGGACTTTTCCATTTCAAATGTGTATGTAGCACCTGGAATCAATATAATTTATTTACACAGATGCCTTTTAGTGTTTTTCTTCTGAACCCTTATTTTTCATTTCAGCCCATTGCTTCTGCTTTAGTTTTCTGTGACCTCATGGTGCTAAGAAAAGCATTCAGATTTCCATGGGATTTTAGCATTAGCGTCAAGTGACCTGACCCTTTGCCCTGGCCACTCACTTTAAATCTGCTGTTTTGTCCACCACTTGATCCCAACACTTAACACAGTTCCTGGCACAGGGTGACAATTCAGTGAACATTTATTGAATGAAAATAATTAAACTTTTTAATTTTGGCCCCAACTTTCCTCGTCATTGACAAACGTTTTATTATCAAGGTAAATAAATGGCTTTTTATATCTCTTATTCAGCCTGGTCACATTTCTTCATCCCTTCTAACTCTCAGAGTTACATTTTCACTAATTCTGGTTTTATTTTCCAGATTCCTGTTTCTCTGTCTAATCTTTCACTTCCACTAAAGATTCTTGGGCTGTTCAATATGTTTTTTATTCCTTTTATATTCTGTTCTTTAAATATGGAATTCCTAAAGCTTCAGGTATTTGAGTCATACTTGAATCTGTTTTCTAAAGTATTACACTGACCACCTTCAATCCTCTTCCATCTAGCTCATTTTTATCACTATTGACATTATCAGGCACAGGGAGAGGGAGTAGGGAAAACACATGCAGGTTAAACACTATTCCAGTAACAACTCCTATTTAGTTTCTCCCTTTTAAATCATTGTTGTATCTCAAGCAACCATAATGATGGTTGATTCTCCCCTAAATTAAACTTGGTGTTTCTATTTTTCCCTTTTTCCCCATGTCTACACAGTTTTTCCTTACATCCATTACAGCCCTGTGTTTCTGTGGTCTATGACTGTTTTCTTTCTTAGAATTCCAGGACATCACTTTTGTGGAGAGTGAGCTGAAACACAATGTTTCAGGACAGAGGACAGGGAAGGCGCAGTCTTTCCGCATTTTCTCAGTGCTCATCTTTCTCCATTGATGTGTTCTAACAGGCGACCTGTTATGGTATGAGCTTTCATGTACCTCCTCAGCTTTAAGAACCCTAGTCCCATGAGAATGTTTCAAAACAAAACAGGTGAAAGGGGTTTATGTGGAATACATTAAAGGACACCATTTTGAATACAGTCCCACTTCTCTGAGAGCAAAGGTCACTTGAATATAGACAGCTTAAATACAGATGTCCTCCCAGCATTGTATCTGAGGCGCTGGTCACAGGTACAGGTTCCTCAGGAGTGGGCTATTCTTATATATGCAGGTTATGCTGGGGAAGGGTGTACTCCTGGGTTCCAATAATCTGAGAGGAGATTTGGAACTCCCATGACCAGGAGTCTGTATCTTTGAGTGACCTGCCATCTCCAAGGTACAAGAACTTCATGTTGATAGCTAACTATATCTACCACAGTCACTTAAAAAATGTATAAATAGCTCCCTTTATTATTAGTAGGCTACTATCATGGTTGTACTTACTTTTGTTATCATTTAAAAATAAAACAGAGGGTTCTAAGATACAGGTTCATGCCAATCGCTTTCCAGTGGCTGTCTGATATGAGGCCAAGAGTGGACACCAGGCCACATGGATGTCAACAGCTCCTTAAGTTGGTTATCCAACAGAATTTCAAGGGTTTACACTGGCTTGAATTGTTTTTCAGGCTTATAAAGTAGCAAAAAACATTTTCAATATTTATTTTTGCAGAAAGTTATTATGCCCCACTGACTCATATGGGTTGGGTATGTATGTTTTCCCATTAGTGCTAATGTATTCTCATAAAACCCCATTGCTTTTTTAAAAGAGTAAGAAGACAATAGGGAAATAATCTTTCTTAATAGTATTGGTCCATTTGGGCTGCTGTAACAAACTACAATAAATTGTGCGGCTTTTAAACAACAGAAAAGTATTTCTCACAGTTTTGGGGGCTGAGAAATCTTAGATCAAGGTGCTGGCAGATTTGGTGTTTGGTGAGAGGGTGAGAGGCTGCTTCCTGGTTGACAGATGACTATCTTTTTGCTATGTCCTCATTTGGTGGAAGGGACAAGGGATCTCTCTAGGATTTCCTTTATAAGGGCACTTACCTTATTCTTAAGAGCTCCACATTCATGACCTAATCATCTTCCAAAGGCCCAACCTCCAAATACTCTCACATTAGGGAACAGCTTTCAACATACGAATCTGGAGTGTCAGGAGGACACAAACGTCTATTTTATAGCATTAATAAAATAGGTAAGTCTAGAGATTAAGAACTTGTTTTTCTTTTTTTTTTGAACATGAATGACTATATTATTTTTGTATCCTGAACTTATCTCTTTTAGAAAAAAGTTAGCCATTGTACATA
This sequence comes from Theropithecus gelada, assembly GCF_003255815.1. Classification (NCBI taxonomy): domain Eukaryota; kingdom Metazoa; phylum Chordata; class Mammalia; order Primates; family Cercopithecidae; genus Theropithecus; species Theropithecus gelada. The sequence goes on along the minus strand of NC_037673.1, from coordinate 41,098,421 downwards.
CATATTTTGTAGTTAACAGCACACAGAATGTTTTGGAACAATAGGTTTTAACAAAGCATGATGGATATTTATGTTTTTATTTGCTAAGTGATTGTGTGAAGATTACAAACAGGATTCAGATAATTTCCACAGAACTAGACAGAATCCAAGACGCCAGGAGAGTTCCAGAATTCTTCAGGGTAATAAACAGCTGCCTATTATCTATCTACGTGAATGAATCACACACTTCACATCTCTGTTTAAAGGTCACTTTCATTATGATGCTTACCCTTACTATCTCATTTAAAATTGAACTGCTCTCCCTCCTCATTACCAGTCCCTTTTATCCCACCCTACATAGCTTAGTGAGTGCATAGTAGAATTTTGATCCCTACTTTTTTACTGCAGACTCCATCTATCATTGTACCATACTACCAGCAGTAGTAACACCTTGTATTTTAAATGATTTTATGCTTTGCGACAATTTTATATGCATTGTTTTTAACATGATGGTGATACGGGACAATAACTGTGTTTCTTGTTCTCTCAAGACCGGTATTATCATACTTGAAAATGTGGTAGGAGAACTGCAGCTTCCTGAAATTTCCTCCTGGGCTTATTACAGGATTGATAACGGTCCTAAACTCTTTTCAGAATATGCTAAAACAAATATCCTTGAACTATAAGCAGTTTTCTAGGGACAAGCAGTGTACCTTTTCAGAATGCATACATTGACTCTCACGTGGTAGAATTGCCCTTTCATATTTAGTTTTATTTTCTGAAGGCGTGTTTCTGCACTTCACCTTACATGGCTTACACCTAACTTTCTACTTCCCCTTTTCTCATTCCATCAGAGTTGATGTACTTCCTTTCTCTTCAGTTTCTGGGTTCTTTAGTGCTGTTCAGCCATTGCCTGTGAGCTGAAGGTTTACCCCTTTGCTCTGGTTGCTTCCTACCCTGCAATCTGACCCTATCATCCCTCTGAGACAGCATGAGCATCCTTCTTTTCTGTAATTTAAACTTGTCAATCATATTTAAACTGAGAAAATGATGGTTTCAGCTGCTGAAAATGGAAATAGGAAGAGTCAGGTTAATGGAGGAATAAAGAAATGAAAGTCCTCAGTTATCCTCAGTTATGAGTTTCCTAGAGTTGCTGTAACAAATTACCATGAGCTACATGCCTCAAAACAACAGATATGTATGATTTCATATTTCTGGAAGCTTGGAATCTAAAATCAAGTTACTGGAAGGAATGGTGATATGGTTAGGCTTTGTGTCCCCACCTAAATCACATCTTGAATTGTAATCACCATGATTCTCACGTATCAAGGGAGAGACCAGGTGGAGGTGGTTGAATCATGGGAGTGGTTTCCCCCATGCTGTTCTCGTGATAGTGAGTGAGTTCTCATGAGGTCTGATGGTTTTATAAGGGGCTTTTCCCTTTGCCCAGCTTTTCTCCTTCCTGCTGCCTTGTGAAGAAGGTGCCTTGTTTCCCCTTCGCCTTCCACCATGATTGTAAATTTCCTGAGGCCACTCCAGCCATGCAGAAATGTGAGTCGACTAAACCTCTTTTCTTATTAATTTCCCAGTCTATGAAGGCAGGTATTCATAGCAGTGTGAAAACAAACTAATACAATTCGTTTCTTTGGTAAACTTGGAGAGAGAATATGTCTCGTGTCTCTTAGGTTCTGGTGGTTGTCAGGAACTTTTGGTGTTCCTTGACTTGTGGATACATAACTCTAGTCTCTGCTTCTATCACTACATGACCTGTTTCAATCTGTGTATGTTTCTGTGTCTTCTCATGGTTTCCTTATAAGGATAGGCATGGTCTGAATGTTTGCATCCCTCCAAAGTTCACGTTAAAAATCATCACCAAGGTGAAAATATTAGAAGGTGGAGCCTTTGGAAGGTAATTAGGTCATTAGGGCTCTGTCCACAAGAATGGGATTAATGCTCTTAAAAAAGAGACCCCAGGGAGTTAGCTAGCACCTGCCGTCTTGTGAGGACACAGCTGGAGGTGCCATCTGTGAACCAGAAAGTAGGCCCTCAACAAATACCAAATCTGCCAGCACTTAGATCTTAGGCAACCCAGCCTCAAGATCTATGAAAAATAAATTCCTGTTGTTTAAAAGCTACCCAGTTTACTATATTTTGTTATAGTAGCTTGAATGAACTAAGACAGGACACCAGTCATTGGATCTAGGGCCCACTCCACTATAGTGTGACTCTATATAAACCAATTATATCTGCAAAGACCCTATTTCCAAATAAGGTAACATTCTGAGGTTGTGGATGGACATTAATATTTGGGAGGACTTTATTTAACCCAGTATACACTGTGATGTATTTCTAACTCTCAAAGGAGTTCTGGTGTTTTGAGGTGTTCTTGTGTGATTTAATAGATTCCTGGGAGGTCTAAATCCATGCCAAAAAAAAAAAAAAAGGTATTTTTCTCTTGTTGATGAAAATAACTTCTGCAGAGTTGGATGTTTGGAAAATTGAAATATAAAAGCCTAAAAGTCATGACCATTATTTTGGAGAGTCTAAAAAGAACACATAGTTGAACCATGGCCCTCAAGAACACCAGGAACTGAGAGACTCTGGGCAAATCACTGGCTATACCATTCTGGGGAAAAGTGACTGGGACAAAACTGTCCAGTGCATGAAGTTAGTATCCTGACCAAGCATTGGAGTCTAAGTTTGCACAATCCTAGGCAGAGAAAGCTTATAAATTCCACTGAGGAAATATATTTTGTACTTACTACATGCTAGGTGCCATGCTGGCCTCTCTATAAAACATAAGTAACTAATTTATTTCTCAAAACAACTTTGTAAAACACTTATTAGTGCAATTTTACAGATGAGGTAAAGATATTAAGAAAGGTGAATAACTTGACCAGGATAAATGTTTCTAGTGAGTCATTGATACAGGATTTGAACTCACATCTGCCTATTCTTGTATCATAAAACAGAAGCAAAACACAGTGGAGGAACTTCAGGTGAGTGGCTGAATGAAGGACTATGAAAGAATAAAGATATTGAGGAAATCAATTGCCATGTGGTCATTAAAAAAAAAAAAAAGAGAGAATGGGTAGAAAGCATAGTAGCAAAACATATAGCCAATAGTTGGAATCATCTCTTTGGCGTTGGAGTCATCTCTTTGGCATAAGATTATGATAGACTTTCTGGCAGAAAATGGAATGGCATATATGTTGCATCTAAAAATGTCAAAGTCATGGAGGGAGAAGAATAGAATGGTGATTACCAGAGCCTGGGAGATTGGGTGGGATTGGGGATTGTTGGACAAAGGATACAAAATTTGGTTAGACAGGAGGAATAATCTCAAGAGATCTATTGTACAACATGGTGACTATAGTTAATTACAGTGTGTTATATACTTGAAAAGTGCTAAGAGGGTAGATTTTAAACATTCTCATTACAAATGAATGATAAACATGTGAAATACTGAATATGTTAATCAGATTATTTATCTATTCCACAATGTGTACAATTTTAAAACATCACATTGTACCTCACAAATATATACAATTTTTATTTGTAAATTAAAAATAAAATGAAGAAAAACAAGAAAGAAAGATAATGGAATGTGGTACCGTTTTTGAGACTAGAGTTAGCTATGGGAGCCCCACAAGTGTATTCTTTTAAGTGGAAATGCTTTCAAATTTCTGGTACTAGCTGAGCTTGCCAGCATTGCACAAAAAAATCATTAGCCATTGTTCAAGTAAATATGTCTCTGCCCACACTGACCTTGAAGTAGATTGTACAGAAATGCTCGTGGGTGCAGAGGGGCAGCTTGAGTGCGTTGTAGCCCTGCCTTTGAATCTGCTTTTGTGATTTTTCATTTGGAGGTCATATTTGACACAATTTTTATACTTTTGTTGTTTGTTTTGTTTTCTTTGGAGTCTAAGGTATTCCTGCTTAACAGCAGGCACATAGGTCTCTGGTACCAAGTTGCACCTGCTCTGGGAGATCATTGCCTGTTCATTTTAGGGGCTTCCCTGGATGAAAGCCTTATAGTCTCTGCTTATAAAGTTTAGATCACTTCAAACATTCCTTCAAAATTTGGTGAAAATCTAACTAGTATTGCTTTATGTATACAGATTTTTCTTGAATCAGTTCCCCTTTGCCATTCCTTAGTATTCAGTAAGGTTCTGCATTTTTGAAATCCTGATGGTATAGGACTAAGGAGAATGAAAGGAAGATGGTCTGATCCAAATTTATACAAGCAATTTAACAGGATACAACATCAGCTAAATTTGAAAGGTGAGGATAGCCAAGGAGGAGCAAACTTGGGAGACAGAATCAGGGCTGTTCAGTCTGCTTTCACCATGAAGCTCCTCCTTCTGGCACCAATACCTTGGGGTCCTTGATTTGATTTCAGTAAGGAAAGCAATCCCTTGAGCAGAAAACAAGACTTGGCTGAAAGTATGGCAATCAAAATACCTCTGTTTCTCAACATGCACACAAAATTGCCCTCATCTGAGAGTTGGGTAAATATACTCAAAGGGTCAAGTAGGCCTTGGGAAGCCTCCAATCCAACAAGAAGATGATATTTTCTCTTACTGCTCAGTGAATCAGCTGATTATATGGTTTAAAGAAAATTGCTCTCCGAAGGCTAGCAACAAAGTGACAAACGTGAACAAAGGAAGAACCTCATGGAGAGCTAGTTCTTAGGGTTCAGTTTCCCTTCAACGTCTTTCAGTAGGTGAGTTCATCAGGTTCTTTGCTGAGACCAAGGATTAGGGGTGGATACCCAGTGGAAAACAAAGAGAGGAAAGATCTCAGATCTACCAAACAAAATAATCACTCTATTTTTCTTTGGGGCTGTTTTTAAATAGTCTCGAAAAATCAATGCTTTTCCTCTCTGCATATACATTTAGGCATAACACTTTCATTATCACAGTTGTCTGTACCCATCTTTTCAGCTAGAGTGTTGCCTTGTTGACATCAGCAACAGCTTTGTGTTCACTTTCGTAATCAGAGGCACTTAAATGTCTATCGAATTGAATTGTAAATGGAATCCCATTTCCCTCCTCAAGCAGAGATCTTTTAAAATATTCCTCAAATATTATCTTATGACAAATATTCTAAACATTCCCGGTAGCAGGAAATTCACTGACATATAAAACATTCTACTTCTGTACTTCAGGAGTCAAAAAAGAGTAAGACAAATTTACTTGTCCTTTTCAGCTTTTGACTAAGGTGTCTCAGGTTACGTTGAGGTGTATGAAACCCTTGAGCCTTTGGTATCTTTTGAAGAGTCCACTCTAGAGTAAAAATTGTTCAATATGTGCCAAAAGAACATTGTTTTCCCTGAATCTATTTATTTCCTCTGACACGTACACCAGGGGAAACTGCTCCTGGCTTGGAGAACTCCTCCAAACCAGAGATGAAGATACAGCATGACACTCCAGTGTCTTCTCAGTTAGGCATGGAGATAGCAGGAAGCTCAACCACCAGCTTTGATAATCAGCCTTCTATTCCTCTTCCTCCCTTCTTTCTGCTTCCATTCTTCCATTTATCTGTGCTGCAATCCATCTCCTTCTTTTCCCCTTTCCTACTTCTCTTTTGTTCATCTCTATGTGTAGAATCCCTTGCATGTAGAGGAGAGAATGGGGTTGTGTGACAGCTCACTATATACATCAAGGAGAAGGATCTGCAGATGGTATCTGAGGCGGCTCAGGGACTTAGGAGACCTGCATTTAGAAAATGTATCACTGTTAAGAAACTTCCATAGAAAGTCTTAGCAAGTAAAGTGTTTTGGGGAAGATGAGAGTGAAATTGGAAAAGAGTAGGCTTGCCTCTTTCTTTACTACTAGAGAGACCTGAATTCAGGTGTACTTAGAGGAAACTTTCAAGCTGCTTCTATCAGCATTGTCAGTTTTGTAAAATATTTGTAAACAGCAAGCAGCTCTGACAGCCACCTTTCCCAGGCACTACTTGGGAAACTTCATCCTTAAACTATTGATGAATAGAAGGTTCAATTTTAATTCTCTGTCAATTGAAACTTGCTAATTAAAATTCATGTCCTTTATCTTGGGATAGACCTTTGAAAAACAAGAGTAGAGAAGCTTGTTTAGAGATAAAATAACTATCACCTGGCTGGGAGCTTTTGTGTCTAAGATGTTATGAATGTTAGTTTCCTATCAATTCAGACTTGTAAGAAAATCAGCAGGTTTTCCATCCTTCTTATATCAGTCTTTATGCAGCATCCTCCCAGCTCTGTTCTTCCTTCTTCCTTTCACCGGACTCCTCATGATCTTGTTTCGGGTGAAATCAAGCTAAAACTAAGAGCAGCTTTGAAGATAGAATAAGGAATAGAGCTTCATAGGACAGAATCACTTTTTCTTTCATTTTATTTCCAGTGTGTAGATGTATTTACTATATAGATGTTCTCTTGTGTACTACTCCAAAGAAAGCCATTGATGTCTCCTTTAGAATTAAAATTATAATGGTATTCAGTATACCTCCCCATCTATCTGTTAGGGGAGGTAATAGGCAGTGTCTTCAATATTTATGCTTTAAGATAGAGCAGACACTATTAGTGTAATGCTCATATACCCTTGCCCACCCCACCTCCCATTCCTATGCCCACCAATGGCTTTTTGATGCAAGGTTCTGTGGTTGGAGAGTGAGGGCAGAAAAGAACCTTAACCAATAACAACAGGAAACTGGTAGATGAATATCCCAGTCTCCTCAATCCCCAGGTGAGGTAGCTCTGAGGCACTCCTATAGTATGTCTTAGGTGTTCTCAGTAGGACGGAGCCCCACTTCTCACAATGGTATTCTGCTTATCATTGTACCTTGCACTGGCTTTTTCCCTTCCCTATCTCACTGCCCCCCTCTTCTATGGTCCTTTTATGATCACCTTTCAAATAAACTACTTGCACTAAAATCTTAGTCTCATGGTCTGTTTCGGGGCAATACAAATTAAGCTACATACAGAGAGAATGCATTTTAATTTTTGAACGTGAAAATCTATGGTGTCACTGAAAATGGTAGACAAGTCTGTGTAGTTTAGAAAATTAGAAAGTTATCATGAAATTTGACCACTGACTATGCTCTAAGCTATACTTTAAGATTTCAGCTTTACATTCTCAGCAAAATCAATCTTGTTTAGTCACTCATTAATATTTTTTTCTGAGCTTTGGTCTAAAATGCATTAATGCAAATTGCTAAGAGGATATCAGTGAGTGTGATGTCTTTTTCTATTTATAAGAATGTTAGACTGTGCTTTTGAAGAGAATGAGAACATTCATTACAACGTTAAATGATAATAGATAAAATAATGTACAGCAATGCCAAGGAGTAAATGGTGAAATGTAATGTGAAAATAGACATTATATATATCATAGAAGTCCAGCGAAGTCATGGATATAGAAAGTTTTCTGGAAAAATCATGGGCAAGGATCCACAGTGTGGGTAGAGAAAGTTCTGCAGGTGCAGAAAGGGAAAGGGGCGCATGTTTAGCATTTGTGTCTGGCTGAAATGGAAGATTCTTTTAGGGGAGCAGAGAAGTTAAAAATATGTATGTACATATATTGGACCAAAGTTAAGAAGATTATAAATGTTATACTAAGAAGTTTGGGAAGTGAGTATTATCTTTCTTTGTTGTTGGTTTTTAAACAGGGTAATGGCATTCATTTATTTCATTCATCCATTCATTAACCATACTGATCTTCTTCTCTATTTAAAGGCATACATTGGGTTTTGTTACTTGGTGAAAAAAGAGGAAGGGAAAGAAGAAAAGGATGACTCAAAACTTGTATAATTGAGATGTTAGAAAAGTTAGAAAGGAGAATTGAGTTCTGTTTTAGATAAATTATGTGTTTACTTATTTGATAACTTTTCCAAAAAGAGTTAAGGCAGGCTACATGCAACCAGTATGCTAGTTCTATATGATTTTGCAATACAAGAAGTCTTTTGTAAGATTTATTTTGCTCTTTAATTCTATGAATTTTCTCAGTTACTTTTGGAAAACCTAATTGGCACCAATTTCCGAGGCATTTTTCAAAGGATTACCATATTGGCTAGATGTCAGTTTGGGATGTGGGAAGCAAGATGGCTTCAGCCCAAGTAAATCTGCCTTGAGCTTGGCCTCAGACCTCTCCTATTCAAGAACAGGTGGCTTTTTCATCCTTCTCAGCATGTTGAAGTCAACTGGGTTTCTGGTTCGTATCAACTCTGCAGTATTCAGGAATGATGGGAGGGATGGGGTCCAGGTCCCAGTCAAGAGCATCTTGTCAGATGCATTGATTTCACAACACCTTCTACGTCTGTTTTGGTCCTAGAGATCGGGGAAAAATTATAGCCTATGTCTTAACTCTTTATGGCTTTTAAGAGCTGTTATGAGGCTTTCAGTTACAGCTGCACCAGAGCCTGAGGATAGGCTTCTCTCTTTCCTCCTTCTTTGTCCCCCATAATTTTGGTCTATGAATGATTGGTGACATTTGTACTGTTATATTGCATGTCAGCCGACAATAGCCAGAATGCTTCTAAATCTGAATTTAATTTATTCACAGCACAGCATGTAACCAGATGATGATGGCAAGTTAATGGGCTTTGCCTTAATGAGATAACTGTTTGCCTCCTAGGTTTGAAGGTTTATGCTGGTTTTATTTGTCAGTCTTACCTAAGCAGATACAGGAAGAAATTGTAACTTTATGCCAACGTATTATCCATTCCATTTGCAGAGAGGGATAGCTGTTATGGCTTCCTCCCCCTGCTCTGTTCTTTGGGCCATTTTAATGCCTCCCTCCCAATCTTGGCAATTAAATGCAATATCCTCTGGGGCTCATACATGTGATTTAGATGAAGAGGCTATTCAAGTTGCCTGCACTCCATGGAGTCACATCTGAATTCCAATATGCTGTTATCAAACAGGGCCTGTGAGTGTACTAGTTCTGTCTCTCTGAACAATTCTCCCTCTCTCACCCTTCTGCCTCTTTTCCCTCCTTCCTTCTCTCTTTTAATCCCACATGATTTAGGATATTGAAAATAACATGACATGAAAACCTAACATCTTCCAAAGAAACAGAAATTGACAAGATGCTTGGTCTTAGCTCCTTAAATATTTTGGCCTTGTCTTTTTTTTTCTCTCAAATTATTTTTCACTTCATTTCAATTACCACTGAGTCTTTAACTCCGGCTAACAACCACCTCTTTCCTATCTGCCTTTCTGTTAACTTATTAATGCTTAGCAATGAGAAAAAAAGGGCAACAACTCTATTAACATGACTAAATTGATCATAATCAGACATGAACCAGGAACTGGATAAGAGTTTTACAAGCACTAAAGGTTAATAGAACCATTCTCCAACCTATTTTCCAAGCCAACCTTCATGAGGCTTTCTGACCTCCACCCCCAGAAAAACAGCTATTAGAGAAGAGCTTTTGGCATGGGTGAAACATAGGCAGATGTTATTTCTGAACATTAATAGCCTTTTCAGCTATTGAACAATTATTATAGCTTCCCAATATGTAGCCCCATCTAGGTTCAGTATAAAGCAATTATATAGTTAATTTAGCATTTGTCTAGAAGACGGATTTCTAAATTAAAATCCTGTTCAGTTGAAACTAGCACTTATTCATTCCATGGGGATTTTTACACAGGCTACATTTGCCAATGTGAAACACCCATGTGAAGCTCTTTTTTGGAATTGACTAGTTGAGTCAGATCACAGCCCAATCAATTTTAGAATGAACAGTCAGCTGGATTGAAGCCATGCTTTCCATTACTAGTTAATGGTTTTGGTATGAATGTGATTGGCCAATCCATTCTCCAAAGGCAAAGATAGTTTAAAACAGCCTCTGGATTAAAATTCCCTAGTAGGAAGGAGCCAAGCAACAGTACTCCTTACCCCCCACCCACCCACCCCAACCCTCACTATTCTCTGGTTGTTCTTTTTTTAATTTAAATACTTACTTTAACTTGTTGTTACTTTTTAATTAATTACTTATCATGATTATTTTTAAAAAGTAGAGAAGATGTTTTGTGACCTTGGGCTGGGCAAATATTTTTTTAAGTAAGACCTCAAAAGCACAGGCAACAGAAGCAAAAATAGACAAATGTAACTACTTCAAAATTTCTGATTGTTTGGAATTATAATTTTACCTTGTTCCCTCTTTCTCAAATATACTTTCTCTTGCATCTTACTTTTTGGAGGCCTTACTTCATTGTTCTCTTCCTCAAAGAAAATTCTGATAATCCATTTCAGAGAGGAAGTTGTGGAAGTCTTTTATCACTGATTTTCAAGCCTCTCTTCCTAGTGAGGAGAATTGGTGGCATCATTGCCATATTTCCATAGGAGACTCATAGATGAGACAAATTCTTTACCTTCTGAATGCCCCACTTTTTGAAATACTGTCATGCTTTTGAGAATGATACTCGTTTTATTTGACTCACTGAGTAAAAGGCGGTACAATAAGTATGTCCTAATCAGCATAATTTCTGATTTTGAATCTAGGAGGATCTGACTCATGTGCCCTTCCTTAATGAGAGACCCTGAGCACTGGACATAATAAATTGGTACTTGAAAATACTCTGTCACCAGGAATGATTCTCTGCAATCCAATAAACCAGACTTGTTATGGATTCAGTTGGCAGGATCCTTACAGTCACAAATCAAAATTGACTTTCTCCCTTGTTGACTGTGCTCAGCACTATAATATTAAAAAACAAGTGTCTCTTCAGGGCCGTGGACTTTGATTCTGATCAATGGAGAATTATTTTTTCTGGAGCTGTGTTCAGAGAAAGTATGTCATATTTACACTTTGTGAATAGCTGTATATGTTGACAAAAGAGCATCTAATAAGCTCTTACTTTTACTTCAAGAATATAAATCAATTATTTCCCTTCCTTCCTTTTTAAAATAGAATACCCCCAAAATATTCTAATAATTTATTGTCAACACAAACACTCATAGCAAACTATTATACAGAACTTACTATATGCTAATCGAAAAGCCTACCAGGTGCTAACAAAATAACTTAGGCACAGCTTTGCTATGAGTGATTTCTTTGTGTCTCTGCTTGCACAATTAGTGGAATTCAGCCTATGGTACCCATTTAAAGTGGGACTGACCATTTGATAATGCATTTCTATTAACATCATTATCTGTAGTTATGAAACTGCTGCTTAAAATGTGTCATCTTTTATTAATTCATGTATCATTAGCTTTCCAGCATGTATTGCAGCTTAACTGGCATTACAGAACCTGAATCATTTGTTTAAGTGCTGGAGACAAAATAAGAATTGGGATTATATTTCAGCAGGAGGAATTTAAATCAATTACAGATAAATAGGCTGTTCTTGGCAGACAAAGTTGATGTTACTGCCCAGGTAGAAGATGTTGGCTGATGCTAGCTGAGAAGCACTGAATGAGCTCCTTTAGCCCAACCCAAAAATGTGACTCTATGTGATTATTCTAGTACTTGAAGTGCTGTCATTATAATTTACTCCATTTGATTCTAACTTTGCCATCCTCAGACAGAATTGATGATAATATTAATCCTCCTAAGACAGCTTGAGGAGTCTTGGGGACAAGTGTCAGCAAACCCTAATCTGAGGAAGACACCCAGGTTTAGACTAGGTAACATCATATTTAAAATACTAGACAAATAATAGAATGACTATTCTGTGAGAAATATGGTTGTCACCACTGCTCACCCTTAATAAAGGCCACCAATTACAGGGTGAAATTTAATTAAAGATACTGGCCTAGAGATGAGAAAAAAAACACCTGAGAAGAAAGTATATCCTCAGATGGATTTGTACTTCACTAATTTTCTCATTTAAAAGAATACTATTTTAACTATGAGAAAAGCAGAGTCCAACCTTTATCATCAAAATAGCTCAGGGAAAATATCTAGACAGAGCAGGGTTAAAAGAAAAACTAAATGGTACAAAACAATATATACAGAATCTCAGACCAATTTGCTATTTTAAATACAATCACAGGCTGTCCTAGTGCTTATACTTAGGTATGGTCTGTCTGTACTTCACCCAGCCTGCCCTGAAATGCTTGTCAAAAAAGATAATCATTTTATTTTATCAACACATCTCAAGTTTCCTTAAAGGAAAGACTCAGTTCAGATTCTCTCCCTCAGACTGCTAACCACCTCTGCATTCCTGCAAATGGCCAGCACAGTCTTTCCATCTTTTCACCCTCCATGCTCTGTCTCTCCTAATAATAATCATAGTAATAACAATATAATGGATGCTTACCAGGTCTCAGGTTTTGTAATGACTTGTTACATACATATATATATGTTATATGTATATGTAAAATAATAACATATTATTTCATTTATATCAGCTAATATATATACAGTCATGTGTTGTTTAACGATGAGGAGATGTTCGGAGAAATACACCATTAGGCAATTTCGTTATCATGTAAACATCATGGAGTGTACTAACCTAGATGGTATGCCCACTATGCACCTAGGTTATATGGTATGGCAGACATTGCACCGAAGCTACAAACCTGTACTGAATGCTTATGGTACTGAATGCTGTAGGCAGTTGTAACACAATGGTAAGTATTTGGGTATCTAAACATAGTGAAGGTACAGTAAAAATATGGTTTTATAATCTCATGAGACCACTGTGGTATGTACAGTCTGTCATTGATGGAATTGTTGTTGTGTAGTGCATGACTATTAGGTATATATGAATTTTATACATATATAATTATGTATGATAATTATTCAGCCTCTGGATATAGATATATATTTATATATTATAATTTTATATGTATACAAGAATACATATATATGGACAAATATTAATGTGTGAGAATCCCTGCATCTCCTCCTTCTCCTTCTCTTCATATATCATAAGGAGAACTCTGTCTTTCCTGTCTTTATTTTTGTGACCTGGGTAAGTTGGAGTAAAGTCAAGGGAAGGACAGAAATAAACCATGACAAGTTGGTTGAGTCACACTGGAAAATATGGATAGAGAAAGAAGGACAAGGAAGACAAGAGTAATGCAATCAGATTTGATTTGAGGTGTTCGGGTGAGGGAAGGGATTTAGGGCCAGCTAATGAGACAGAAAAAGAAAACTTTATGGACTTTCCCCTGTGTGGTAAATGAAACTTTCCTTAGACATTGTTCTACCATCACAACACGATTTTTAACCTTGCTTAGTTTGCTTACTTTTGGATGTTGGAAAAGTTACTTCTCAATGTAAGTCTGCTAAAGCAAATCATAAAACACCTCAATAATGTCTTGTGATTTACACATTCATTATTTCATTTAATCCTTATAACATCCCTCTGAGGTTGTCTTTTATTTTTCTCCCACTTTACAGGTAACAAAACTGTGGCTTAGAAATGTGGTGTTTGGGGCAGGTTGGCAGTACCCTGGTCTTAATATATGTTTATTATTACTGTAATGTCTATGATACATAAACTGTTGGGATACATTAACATTTCAGAACATGTTAATGAACTTCTTCGGCACTGAAAACTGTCCAGTGAATTTGGAAGACTGTGGGATATTGTTAACTAAGTCACATGTGCATAGTTTGTGTATTTGCTTCCTTGTCAGATAAACACCTGTCTGAGTTGTTTATGCATTGTTACAACAGATTTAGAAGGAGAATTCACTATTATCATGGCATAGAGAAGGCTTGCTCTTTTTAATAAAAATTACCTTCTTCCCAAACATGAGATGATTTAAATTGCAACGTAATCATCTGAATAAGAGTCTAGAAACTTTTGCTGGCCTCCATGTTCTTCAATGGACATCAACAATTAGGTTGACATAGTGGAGAATCTAAAATGGTCTGATACTGAAAATCTAAATTTTGCTTTTACAAACAGAGTTTTTTAAAAGAAGAATTTAATCCCAACGATTGAGATCTCTACAAAACTTAAACTTCATAAAGACTTACAATTTTTTCTGATGTTTAGAGATGATCAAAACAAGCATTTGTATCTTATGTGTGGAGGCAATCTGGGTCTCCACATTTATCATAGATCATATTGTTATTTTCATTTCATAGGCAGGGGACATGAAATATACAGAGTTGAAATAATCCCTTTATGTTCACTTGGCAGAATTGAGTTTATCCCCAAGATGTTGTCTACACTTCTCCTACAGGTCATATGTAAGACATGCAGAGACAAAAGAGTCAAAAAACTACCTTAAAAGTGCATAGTGAGGTCCACAATATAGAAACCTACACAGTGAAGTGGTGGTTCATGTGGGCAAATGCAGATGTTCTGGAGCAGTCTCTTGGATCCACCTTGAGCTCCTTCCTGGAGGGAGGTTTCTTCAGGAGACTGTTTGTTTAGAGAAACTTTCCCAGGTGAGAAAATATTTTGGCCATAAAATGAGAAACTAGCTTTCTGTAAGAATGAGGAGAGGAGTAAAAATCTGAGCGGAACTAATGTATTCCCAATGCATGTCTTCTTTTCCATGCAAAATAATGATCTTACAAACTGTGGCGGAGAGGATGCCGTGTCTCTGTTAGAGTTGCATCTCATTTAGTATTGACACTGCATGAGTGCATTTTCTAAAGAAATTATTTTCTGCATCTCTTGGCTGGGGTATCCTTTTTACCAGGTACCCACTTCCTTTTCATTACAAGTCTTCTTAAGACTATGTTTTCAGGTTTGCTATCTTTTCAGGTACCAAAAGCCCAGTTGAACTGTCTTAAAGAAAGAAGAAATGAATGAATGAATGAATAGGCAAATGAACAGGATTTGGTGGCAAGATGTTGGAGAGTAGTTTATAAGGTTAAAGGAAGGACTGCAAGAACCAGAAAACTCATTCTGTGGACCTGGAGTCCACTCTGTCTGTTTTTGTCTTTGCATTGTACACTGACTTCCTGAGACTCCTAGGTAGCTCATTCTGATAGCCTGATCCCATGGTATCTGATCTCATGATTTTAAAAGTTCAAGAGAACATCCTTCCTGCCTTAGGTTAAAGTTACAACTTCACTTTTTGAAATAAACAAAATGACCACATGGTAAGGTATTCTTTGGTCCAGCTTGGGTCTTTTCATTCACCTGTAGGATTTTTGGGGGAAATAACATGGTTATTGTGAGGTATAACAGGTTTCTAAAATGAAGAGAGTGATATTATCAGAAAAGGGTCCAAATCAGAATCATAATAGCTAACACCCATAGAGTACTTATTATATGCCACACACTCCTCTATGTATATATATACAGAGACTGATAGAATCAATAAGACAACTCTATAAGATAGATATCGTTTTCTCTATTTTATGGATTCAAAAACTGAGCCATTAGAGATTATGTACTTTGCTGGGCCTGATGGCTCACACCTGTAATCCCAGCACTTTGGGAGGCCCAGGCAGGTGGATCACCTGAGGTCAGGAGTTCAAGACCAGCCTGGCCAACATGGTGAAACCCTGTCTCTACTAAAAATACAAAAATTAGCCAGGCATGATGGCAGGCACCTGTAATACCAACTACTCGGGAGGCTGAGGCACAAGAATCATTTGAACCTGGGAGGCGGAGGTTGCAATGAGCTGAAATTGTGCCACTGCACTCCAGCCTGGGTGACAGAATGAGACCTTGACAAATTGAGAGATTATGTAATTTGCTCATAACTGTATAGCTAATAAGCAGTGGAGCTAAAGTCTGAACCCATGTGGTCTGGCTCCTGAATCTAAGGACTTATTCACTATACTCAATTACTCTATAAATGGCCATCATACAAGTCAGGTCCATGTTCCATCAGTGTGTGAATCCTTCCTCTTCTACCATTGTCCCCATTGACTTCTTCTTTCCGTTTCTTAAAACTCACAGTCACTGACATCCAATTTAACACATTACTATTATTTTTCACTTTTTATTCTGCAGATTCCACCTGCCCAATTAGCCTGAGCAAATACATGAAGAGAGACAGTTTAAGATAGTTCATCTGTGTCACTGGAGAATCTAGTACTTGATAAGTCACCAATAATCAAGTCAACAGAATCTTGAGATATTGAATGTTTTAGATATTAGGTTTTAATATGTGGGGGACTATCAATTTTGGAGTCAGTTTCATTGCATATAACAGGAAAATATCCACATAATAGTAACTTAAACAAGATGACTATTTTCTCTCACCTAAAAGACATTTGAAAGAAGTTAGTCCAGAGCTGAAATGGTATATGATGTCTTCAGGAACCTAGGCTCCTATTTTTGGGCTTTGCAACTCTAAGAACTTGAAGACTATTCTCAAGGCCACCTCTTGGTTAGACATGACACCCACATTCCAGACAACAGGGAGGAGAAAGAGCATTCCGCAATGGGGAAAAAAAAAAAAAAAAAGGAAAAAACCTTTTAAAAAGACTTCCTGAAAGTCCCAAATAATACATAATACTTTGGCTTACATCTCATTGGATGGAACTCTTACAATGGCTACTTCTAGCTGCATTGGGACATGCAGTCTTTCATTTAGCACATTAATATGCCCACCTAAAAGTCAAGGTGCTACTACTAAGTAGGAAGGAGAAAAATAAATGTTGGATAGGCAAGTAGTAGGCTTTGCCACAGAGAGTAATGAAAATAATCTCTGTCAGTTTCTTCTTAGAAATCTTTATTTTTATGGACAAATTTTCCATTCACGACCCATGCAGGAAATTAAAATGTGCTTTGGATGGTTCAGAGGAGGTGCAGGATACCTGGAGGACAGCCTGGTCTCCCTTCTATGGAAGTGGAATGTCAAAAAGTGTCCGTGAGCTCCACTGTAAACTACGACAGTGTTTGTTTGTTTTCATTTGCTTAGATTGTTAAAGACAGGGGCTCTCCTACATTAAAACAAACAACAGGTCTTGAAATTTATCTTGATAAATGTATTTTTATAGTCATAGGAAAAAATACATGTAAAGCTCTGCTTTCTTTAACTCTTTTCCATGAAGAGAAACATTTGGCTGTTCACTTAGTTTTTTTATGCTCTGATTTTAGTCAATATAGATAGTTTGTAAAGTTTTTTTTTTTTTTCCTAATGACAGGGTAAGGACTAAATAATAAGCTCCAAAGGACTAGATATCCTTGGATATTTCTAGAAGAGAGACTTTCACATGTTAGTGTTGTAGAAAAAGCTAGGTTCTTGTCACACGACCAGGATAATTTAGGCACGCAGACATGTTGTAGGGTGATTAGGGCAGGGTTTATTGAGTGAAAAGGAAAACAAGAAAGGGGAACTCTCAGCAAGGGGAGAGAGAGTCCTGCTAACAGGCTCCCACTTTGCAGATTACAGCCCATGCCACCACACAGGAACTGAAAAGGCCAAGCTTCTCTCCTCTGTGAATGGGGCAAACTTCCCCTGGCTCCACCCCATTCCCCCTAGTGTACAGGTGGGCATTATTCAGAAAGAATCAGTCAGGCAAAGGGCAGGCTTCATCCAGGACCAGTAGTTCGGTTTTTCAGACTTCAGGCTATTTTAGGCTTGAAGATGGGGTTTTGCGGGGGACTCTTGTCTGCCTCCTGTCTCTATTATTAGCATGTTACTCTTATTGCCTTTTCATCATTAACTAAGGAAAATTGATTAAAGTGCTAAAATAGGAAGCACAATACTTTTCACTTAAAAGTGAGCAATTTAATTTTCTTCTCACATAAAGATCTGTCGGGACTGTTCTAAGTTGGTGGCAGTTTTTCTCTACTTAGTCATTCAGGGACTCATTAACAATTTCTCTAGTGGTCACCTTTCCAAACAACTTAAGGCAGAACAAACCAAAGCCCAGGGATAGGAATTTCTTCCCAAGCAAGTGAGGAAGAAATAATTGCAGGTATTACTTTTGTCATATTCCAGTGTAAGCATTACACATGGCTCCAGGAGAGGCTGGGGAATGTGCTATATAGTCCATGTCCAGTAAGAAGGAAACCTGGATTTTGGTCAATAGCTAGCAGTATTTATCACATATTGATGGACAGTAGTTAGCCTCCCTTTTTCCATTCTCTGCACCTTATAATCCAGTCTCTGCCCATACCAAAGAGATATTTAGAAAAAGTAAACCAGGTGATAGCACTCTTTCAATCCAACCTCTCCAGTGGCTGCCCCAATGCTTGAATATCAAGTCCAAACTTTTTGCCAGTACGTGCCAGACATGACATCTATCTGACCTATGACTTTTCTTCAAATTCCTCTCTTTATTCTTGCACCAATGGGGTTCTGCCACATTGGCGTATTTGCATTTCCTGAACTTGCCAAGCTCTTTCCTATTTTAAATTTTGTGAATTTGCTGTGTAATGGGTCTAGAAGGAAGCAAACTGAGATCCATTGCTCCTTCCTTTTCATCATTCTAGTTGCTCCTCAAACATCACCTCTGCAAGAAGGTCTTCCCTCACCACTGCCCACGACCACGAGTCACTATCACAGGGCTGCATTATTATAGTCTTTGTAAATTCTTAATAGTTCCTGAAATTGCTGTATTTCATGCATTCACTTATAGTGTTTACTTGCTAAATGTCTATCACCATGTATTTGAATGAAAGATCATTGTGGCCAGAGCTTCATCATTTTTCTCAAATCCATAGCCTTTTCCAGTGGGCCTGATGTCTCAGTATTCCACCTCTCTATTAGTTTCATGTATGATGTCTTGTCACTGTGTTTAGATTGTAAGCTCCCCAAAGACAGGTGTGATGTCTTCTGATTTACTCATATCTTTACATTCCAACTAGGATAATTTTATTAAATAAAAGATAAAAGGAAATAAATACAGAGTCCTTAATGTGAGAATGGGCCTGGGAGCTAACATTGCAATCACAAGTTCAGATTTTATATGGCTCTCTTCTCTAACCCTATGAGATTCTGTGACAGTCTTGCTCAGGCGAAGCTTAAGTAAAAGAGCTTTTAGAAAGAATGAAGGGGGTACTTTCATTTAAGTATATATGTTTTCCTTGACTATATTAAGTATTTAAAAGTACAGAATACATGAAATTAAATAACTGAACTTTAGTTGAATTCTATAGATAGATTATTTTGGTTTTCAATACTTTTACATTTTCTTTGGAAACACCTATTCTGAAGTAGGTTTATATCTTTTGTCCAGTAGCCCATAGATGTGTGAAGTAGTTTTTGATTTCTTCAAGCTCTGGATTTGGCCCTTCACACACTGTTGTTGTGTACCTGCTAAGGGCTTAGTAGGTGGCGGTTTTGTTGCATTGAAAGACGTCAGGGCCACTTACCATGGTGGGAAGTATTGGAAGGCTGCAACTATTGCAATTTCTTAGTAGAATGGCTGCTAATGCCATTACAAAGAGGTGCCTAATACGAACTTTTCAAATGATTCGGCAATAGCGATAGCTAACATTTACTGAACATATTAAGTAGCAAACTCTGAACTAGTCTTGTGGGTTAATTTAACTGTTTCAACAGTCTCTGCTTGGAGATGAGGCAACCAAGGCTTAGAGACATTAAGTAACTTGCAGATAATCACATGACTAGTAAGAGGTGAAGCCAGGATCTAAATCTAACTATGTTTTCCATCTCATTCTCTTAAGCAATGCTAACTTGCTTTGTATCAATACATATTTACAGGGATGGCATTCAGTGATACATAGCTTTAAAAATGCTACACTAGACAGTTGCTAAGGTACTTTTAAGGGTTGACATTTATGAGTCTAACCATGTGTAATATTCAACTATGCATCAGACATTTAGTCAGAATGGATGCCTAACCCATCCAAATGGGGGCAGCCAGTATATCTCACCTGGTGTGTGCTTCTTAAATATCAGCCCATTCCCAACTTCTCTTTCAATATTTGTTGTTTCTTAGAGGATACACCAGTAACCTCTTACCCCCAACCAATGTGTTAGGGTTGAGTGGTATCCACAGGGCAGACCAGGCTGGCAGGTGCAGAGGCACTATTCAGGAGGTGGTATAGAGTGACTTCAAGGGCCATGAGGCCACAAAGGTTTCTATCTCATATGATGCTGAATGGTGGGCCCTGTTTCTTTATGGGAGAAGGAGAAACGCCTTTCTTTGCTAAACTCTGAAGAAGAAGCTTAACATCTTTAGTCTCCACAAATCTTATTTTCTAAACGTTAGCTAGTGTTTCAAAACTTACTTTGCAACAGAACCATTATTTTTACCAAGGAATACCTATTAGGTTTCCTCAGAATTAGTGTTTTGAGAAGTTCTATCGAATCCACCATGGCTTCTCCACCTGTCTTCCCCTACCCCCATTCTTACCTATGAGGAAATTCAGAGTCAGAGAGGCCAGCAGACTTTTCCAAGATTACTCAGGGAAAGAGCTGGGACTCAAACTCAAAACTTTTCCCATCTAGTCTAGCGCACTATGCACCACATGCCTCTGCCCGCACCCCAGAGCTGCCAGTGTCCATGTGGGCGGTGCTCCATGAACCTCAGCTATCACACAATGTAGCCAGACACTAATCTTAGGTTTCAAGGGCAGGTTGACTTTTTTTTTTTTTTTTTTTTTTTGTATACTCTGACTTATCTAAGTATATTTATCAGAAGATTACTTACAGAGCCAAAAGGGGAAAACTGATTTTCTCCACATGGGATTAGTAGTTATAGAAATTGTGGTAGAACCATACAGTGGCCTCCACCATCTTCGTAAAAATGATGACAGAGTTGTATGCTTTTTGAATTGGAGAAATGCCCAGGGCATATTGAACAAGTGATAAATGCAGATTACAAAATAGCATTCTCACTATGATGCCATTTAAAATCTTATGTGCCTTTGTACACATAGATGCACATGTGTATGCAAAAAAAAAATAGCTAAAATTCTATATGCTGAAATACTGATAATTTCTTTGAATGGTGACACTATATGTAATTTTTATATTTTCATTTTTTTATTCTACTGAAAATTTTTATGAGTGTGTGCTAGCATTAAAATTAAGGAGAAAAAAAAGTATATCCCTTTCGTTTTCTGTCAATTCCAACCCTATCCCCTTTCTCCTGGCCCTCCACAATTTGTGCCTCCACAACAATGTCAGCTCCAGGCACAAGGATGGGAGCCCTGTGAAAACAATCCCTCCTGCCCCTACTCTCACCAAGCTCACTTGCACCCAGGTCTTATTAATGTGTTTCCCACTTTTCTACACAACGCCTGTCCCTTCTTTTCCAATTTATTATCTCCATCCATCAAAATTCATTCCATCTTTCAAGAACCCATTCCAAGTTTCCCCTTTATAATTTATACTCCTAATGCTATTGAAATAATTCCACTGATTGTGTTCTTATTCTTCTTATACAAGATTTCGTATTACAGGGTTGGATTCAGGGTTCCTATACCAATTGTGCCCTACAAAAAAGGCAAGTACCTGGGGACATGAGTACAGACTGAAATCCAGCCTTCAATCTAGTCACCAAGTGGAGCTCCATGAACCTCCCTAGCTAGGTCAGATCTTTCTGATATTAGCCATTCTCCCAGTTGCCATTGTACATTTTTAATGCTCATCTCCTCGCTTTCCAATGCAGAGAGACAGCAGGTTTGCTTTTGTTCACATCACATTCCCAGCACCTAGTACAGTATCTGGCACTCAATATTCATTAAATGAATTAATAAATGAATGAGAAGTCAAGCGAGTTGTCCAAAATCACACACAGAGGTCAAACCCAGGGTGCTTTGTAATACAGCAACTTGGGTAGCAGCCACCTGGGCAAACTAGAATAAGCAAAGATATATAGGAAAACCACAAGGATCCACAGTTGTTGGCAAATAGCCCCCAGGATCTTTGTGAGCTGCTGTGTGGGCATTTCCTGCTCTTCCCCTGAGGAGAGGGTTAGAAGTGAATGGTTCCTGCTGCTGAGTGTGTTTGCAATGCCTGGACCATCCCTGCTGAAAGGCTCCATCCCATTGGCTTCCATCAGATAATATTACATCACAGCGATACAAGTGACCTGTACCTTTTCCCTTCCCACCTGTAGGCTTTTGATGTAACAAGATTAGAGGAGGGGGAAAAATCATATCACTTCAAAGGAGAGAAGTCATTTTATGTTTTTGTTTCTGTGTGTTTAAAGAATTGATTAATGGATTAGTTGATATGGCAGCAGTGTTCTCTCCCTCCTGTGAGGGCACTGATTAGATCAGCTGAGATGAGCAAGGCTGCATCCATGCGGTTTAATCATTCTTAGAATGAGCATTTTATTTCCTGATTTCTACTGTCACTTTTGTGAGTTAGTAATAGAAGAAACACTTTGGCACCAAGGGCTCAGATCTCATTTATCCTGTGCCTGAGCAAACATGGAAAGATCTATACAATTTCTCTCAGAGGTTACTGAGAAATTAATCCGGCTGCTTCCATCTTGAGATGGTGGAAAGGAGTGTGTAGGCAATGATTGAGGGGAATACTTTACAATAGGGAGGTTTAGGGGAGCCAGTATCCATCTGTTTTATGACTTCTATTCTCCAGCACTCTTTAGGTACCTGATGAATAGAAAAAAAAAGGGGGGGCAAGAGGGAAAGTCATAAATATCATTTAATGAACACTGATTGCACTTCACATTATGAGCTTTAGGAACTTATTATAAAATCCTCAAACAGGGGATGAGGTTAGTGTCATTATTTTCACTTAGAGTGTGGGCTTTGAGGCTTAGAGAGGCTAAGATTTGCCCAAGGCTACCCAGTTGGTAAGCAGCAGTCCAAATTCTCATGCTGGTCTGACTCTAGCAGATGAGTGGCCACAAAGGCAAGAAAGGCAGCTGGTGCCCTGAATGCTACTTCTGAGCTTCTCTGCCATGTGGTGGAGAAAGCTGGCCTCTGCACCAGCTAATTGAACAGAACTCCAGGTGTGCAGCATTCTGACCTCACCAGCTCGCTGCTCCAGGACCTTGAAATTAAGGTTAAGTTCTTCATGACATAAGAAAATGGCTCTGGGCCAAAAGAAAACAGC
Source organism: Theropithecus gelada (assembly GCF_003255815.1). Taxonomy (NCBI): domain Eukaryota; kingdom Metazoa; phylum Chordata; class Mammalia; order Primates; family Cercopithecidae; genus Theropithecus; species Theropithecus gelada. Next base: position 41,075,583 of record NC_037673.1, on the reverse strand, counting down.
AGACAAGACAGGCTGAGATGTGAACAGAGTGGATAGCCCTTTTTGTCCTTTCCCTGGAAAAGAAAAAATCCATCAGCCTATTCAAACTGTAAATAGGTCAGTTCAATGAAAATATCATGAAAACCTGTTGAGAATGGCTATTTATTTGAGGCAAAAGATTGGTTGACCTCACTTTTTTCTTTTATCTGTTAGTTGCATTATTAAATAAACAGAATTTTCTTGCTCCTATTTATTTACTCAGCGAATATCTCTTACACATTGATTGGCATGTTCTTCTGGGTGCTCAGGCATTACAATATGGTGCCCCCCCTCTTTGAAGTTGGCTCTCTTATGTGCTTTTCTCTGGCAGGTTGTGCTTTGGAAAAGACAGTTTTAACATAACTTTTAGAGAAGACATTAAAAGAATAACATGCAGTTTATCACTAAACTCTTTAAGACCCTATCAAATAAGGAATGAACAATCTCAATGTAGTACATCTTCTCCATCCCCCCATCCACTTTCATCCCCTTGTTACTTTCCTTTATCTGTTGCATAAACCCATGCTGAACAGCAGAAAAACAGTGATAGCCAAATAAATAGAAGGGTTTTTAACTTTTGATAAACTTACCTGAATTTCACAAATAGTACATTTAGAAAGAAGCTCGATTAGCACAAGCCATGATAGTTGCAATTTGTGCATTAAGCTTATTTTGAATTACATAGTAGGGAGAGGGGAGGTAGGACTGTAATATTATTCAAGATGGGAGGCTTCTTTACATCATAAGTTGTATTGTAATGTCTATTTAAACAATTTCACAGTATCTGAGGGCAAGAAACCAGAAAAAGCTGGGTCCTTTGTGGGTGGACATTAGATAGTTGGAAAAAGCCTTTCTTGTCTCCAAGATGGAAGGCCTCTCACCTCTGCTTGGTCTTCTGTCTTCTCCATTCTTCTCACTCCCTAACTAGCTTCTCCCATGTGGTCCTCTTGCTCAAGGTCCCACATGGCTGCCTGGGGCTCTTCTAGGTCCAGCAAATCTCATGGACCTAGCATCCATCATGGACAAGTTGCAGGACAATGGCTTGAAATTGGAGGTAATCACACCACCATTTCCCCTCCTCCATTTCCAAAAGTAAAGTATCATTTGAATTCTGAAATTAACTGTGTCTCACTTTAAAAACTTGTCTTGATTAGAAATTTATGAGTAATGGCTCAGCAAGACAGCCAGGTCAGTGAGACCTCCCTCTGTGGGTTTTAATGTAAAATACTCCACCTTAATCCAATTATCTGTTTCATTTGAAAACAATTTCATTAAAAACAATCAAATGAAACAGATAATTGGACTTGCTATGCTACTTTTATTTTTGAATGAAGAACAAAAAGGTGAAATATATATATACATGTACATAAGCAAACAGCTATATAATGTAATATCTAGTGAGTATTTTCCCTCCCAATTCATGTTCATAATTTTTGGAACCTGTCTATGAAGTGATCTACTTTGGCATGAAAATTCAGGACAAATTCATCATGAAAGTGATTGTGTTGTATGAATAAATCTGTAACCTAACACAAAAGTCATCACTAAGTAATATGTAAGAAAGTGTAAGTCAAAACATCAAAAATTTTGCATACTTAATGTGTCTTTTACCTTTGCAAACTCTTAGCACAACCTCTAATGTATATTCAGAGAGTGTAAATTTTAAAAAAGTTCTCATTCCTATTCAAACCAGAGAACAGGCCTGTGGTTCTATCTATTACCACTTTTTAATTAAACAAAATTTTAAGCGATATTCCAAAATCTAGTGCTTGGCATTTAGAAACATCGTCAGTTAGAGATGAAATCCCTGTATGGATAGAGACTGATGAGGTCAGCCCAGAAAATTGGCGTGGATCCTCTCTAACTCTGACGTTCTGTGCATCTGCTAGGTGATTTGTGCTCATTATATAATAAGTTTCTCAGTAAAGAATTCCTTTCTCACGTGTTTCCAAGACAATTTGGTCAAATACCCCATTAGAGGATGACCAATTGGTCAGCTCAAAGCTGGGAGAGAATACTGTTCCAAATTAGTTTGGATAAGCAGCAGATGGAAGCATTTTGATGGGCTGTGGGTACAGAAGTTTCAGGAATCAAAATTCTCCTATTTTTCATTGTGACTTTTCTATTTTCTTTATAATTGGCAATAACTTTTAAAGAATAATATTTATAATTTAAAATGTTTATTTCCTTCAAAAGTTTTTGAATAATTTATATCCTCAAATTATGCCAGCCCTAATTACTACTCTGACCCCTGGAAGGGATTCAGAAGAGAAACTAGGGAAGGACACTAAATAATAAGTTCCCTAGGCATGAGTGCTTACACTGGGTCACAGAATTCCCTTCCAGGTTTTTGAAGTTGATTCTGGACAGATGAAGGCCCAAGAAGAGAGGCAAGTGAAACCCCAGCCATGCTTGTGAAGCATTTTGTATCTTTCCTAAATATTCTCTGCTTCATTAAGCCCTGATCTCAGAAGACGATACGGAAATTTTTGTTCCTTCAAGCTACAGCTATTTTCAATAAATTGAATTAGTGTTGTTTCATATTTAACCCTGGAAATTTTGGCTTTATAATCTAACCCTATCAGGGTTCCAAGCAACTATTCAATTCCCCTTTTTCTTGAGCTCATTTCATTCTCATGGAAAGCAAATTAATAAAATGTATGTATTTACCATATTTACATACAGTTATATAGCATTTTCTATATACTAGGAACTGTTAAAAGTGCTTTACAAATAAAACTCATTCAATTAATAACTACCCTGTGGGATAGGTGCTATTATTATTACTATGATGGAGTGGATGCAACTAAGGCACAGAGAGGTTAAGCAACTTGTTCAAGCTTGCACATCTAGCAAGTAGCAAAGCAAATTTACATTTGCTCTGCTATGTAAATAGGTGTTTCCAGAGGCATCAAGGTTGGTTAGAAGCTGAATATTTTTCTAAAAATATAATATTTTAATTGGTGCTAAATAAGAACACTAAACATAAGTTAAAACTATACCTTATCTGACTCTTCAAATGACCTATAAATTCTTAAATTAGTTGGGGCGTGAATAGATGTTATCCCTTACAAAACTGTCTCAGATCTGAATTCCTTCCTTCCTCATTCCTTTTAATCTTCTTTCCATCCTCCCTCCTTATCATATTTCTATATTTCTTTCTTTTTCTCTTTCAAGAACATTTACTTCCTAAAGCATAGCATCCATTTCCAATAAACCAACTGTGCCTTTTTTATTTGAAATCATATTAATACATATCCACATTCAAGATTATTTTGGACATGAATTCAGTGATGTAGAAATCCCAATCCTATAAGACACAAATCCATAAGGTTTTCCTTAATTTGGCTTATAGTCCTGTTTAATCAATCTTTGCAATTCAATTGTATCAGGTATATTGCTAAGGTAATACAATATAACATTATTAATGTCTCTCTTTCCTCCACCTTCTCTCTCTCCCTCCCCTGATTCCCCTCATAGCAGAGAATCTCCTGATACTGAATGTGCCCTTCCCCCATCCCCAGTAGCAGTGTTGTCTTTGTCCTATTCTGTTGAGTTTTCAGTGTCATCCATTTCTGATTTTATTGGAAGATCACTTTGTCCTTTGTAAGCAAACATTGGAATGAAACAGATCATGGAGCCAATGACTTCTCTTGGTGGTATACATTTTCATTTTTGTTTTAGTGATTGAAAATATGCTTAACCTGATAGGATGGGTGATTTCTCCTTTGAGAGTTTAGTACTCCCAAAGTTGGGCTTCTTGGATACATCCTGGGCAGTATAAATATTGAGAAACCTTCCAGGAAGCAACATGTCTTCAAAACAGATGCCCTGTCTTCCAGTTCCTCCAAGTCAGTCCGTAGTCTGACTATTCTAGTATCTGGAAATAATCTGGACTCAGGGAGTCTTTGAAATATTCTATGGCTAAAACTAGCAGTTGTTTTACGTCATCCCATTTATTTTTACTGTGAAATTACTTTGTTAAACCACCTTTCCTCAGCATCTATTTGTTTTTTAACAGTCCATGAAACTTCTTCTTTGTGTGGAAAAATGCACTAAGTGTTAATGAGATGGAAATAGGGAAAATGAAGGGACTGATTTTAAAAGCTGAGAAAGTTTTTGAAAACTTTTAAATTGGAGACTTTTGTGGTAAAACACTATTAGTGTGCTAGGGATGCCATATCAAAATAATAAAAACGGAGTGGCTTTAAAACAGAAATTTATTTCCTCACAATTCTGGAAGCTACAAGTCCAAGATGAGGGGGTTGGCTGGTTTTGTTTCTTCTGAGGCTTCTCTCCTTGGTTTGCAGTCCTCTCTGTGTCCTCGTGTGGTCTTTTCTCTGTGTACACACACCCCTGGTGTCTCTTTTTGTGTCCAAATTTCCTCTTCTTATTATGACAGATTGGATTAGGGTCCACCCTAAGGGGAAAAAAAACCCTCATTTTAACTTAATCACCTCTTTAAAGACTACTCTGAGGTACTGGGGGTTAGGACTTCAACATATGAATTTGAGGGGGAACACAATTCAGTACATAATAAATACCAAGAGATACTGGTTGAAATAATATTTTTAATACATATCTGAGCTTATAAGAAAGATAAAGAAATTCCTGTGTGCTAGAGGCAGAAAAGGGATCTGAAAGCCAGAGGAACTGGCTTTCATTTACTCCATGATAGTTGGGGTACAAGGTGTGGGAAGAGAGACAAAGTTTAGGTTTTAATGCCTTCCCAGAGGGACAGCACAAGTTGAGGGACTCAAAGAAGTCGCAAAGAAAGTGGGAAATGGGAACTGAGATCCCTCATTAGAGATGGGAAACTTAAAGGGTGGCTACCCTAAGAGGGACTAAATGTATTCACCTGTTTTGGTAGAAATGCAAGGTGTTTGTTTCTGTTCTGATTTTGATTACATTAAAAAATATATTTTCCATGTGCCTTTGATGGTGCTGGGGCTCAAATTTATTCTTGCTAATGGTGCTTCAATTCTAGGCTGAGAAATTAACATAAGAGTTGTTCCGGCCGGGCGCAGTGGCTCAAGCCTGTAATCCCAGCACTTTGGGAGGCCGAGACGGGTGGATCATGAGGTCAGGAGATCGAGACCATCCTGGCTAATATGGTGAAACCTCGTCTCTACTAAAAAATACAAAAAACTAGCCGGGCGAGTTGGCGGGTGCCTGTAGTCCCAGCTACTCGGGAGGCTGAGGCAGGAGAATGGCATAAACCCGGGAGGCAGAGTTTGCAGTGAGTCGACATCCGGCCACTGCACCACAGCCTGGGCGACAAAGCAAGACTCCGTCTCAAAAAAAAAAAAAAAAAGAGTTTTTCCCATGTGAATGATACTTGTGGAGTGAATGGAAGAAGGAAATAGTCATACTGTTTGGAAGCAACAGTTTAACCACCCAGAGTCTGGCAGAAATGGAAATCAAGATTTCCTTAAAAGCAATGCTTGCTTAAAATGACCTCCCAACAAAAAGTTCCAGAACATATGTGAAAACTGTGTTCTGTGAATATTAGGCAGCAGAATGATAAGTCTGCTGGAAGATTAGAAACAACAAAACTTGAATTAATAGATAAAACATCTAATACAGACATTCACATAAGTGTCCATAAAATTATTCAGGAGAGTAAAATAATGTTTAGAAGCCAAAGGAAAGAGTAAAGTGTCACTTGAAAGGATAAAGAAAATGCTAAAAAGAGTTTTAAAAACTTCTATATATGCAAGTCTTCTTCACTGAATTTAAAATACAGTGAACTGGGTAAATAGCAGATTAGACACAGTTGAAGAAATTTAATGAACTAGAAAACAGAGCTGAGAAAACTAGCCAGACTCTAACTCTGAGGGAAAGGGATGGAATACAAACTAGAGGATAAGAGTCATGAGTAAAGCTAATAGGATTTGCAAAAAAGAAACAAGATAGGGAGTGGGTAATATTGAAAGAAATCATGTCTGAAATTTTTCCAGATTTAATTAGCAACATGAATTGTCATATTGAATAACTCCCATGGACACTGACAAGGAAAACAAAAAATAAATCTACATGGAAACATAGTGTAATTGCAAATCAGTGAAGGGAAAAGTCTTAATAGCAACAAGAAAAGAGAGATTGATAGTTTATTGAGGATAAAATCAATTAGCAGAATTCTCAAAATCATTAGTGATCAGAAAGAGTAAAATGTACCTGTGAAATACTGATACCAATAATAGTCATTCTAGAATTCTCTGTTTAGATAGATTATTATTAAATGAGCACAAAATAAAGACATTTTCAGAAAAAATAAAAACTGAGAGAACTGATTACTCAGCAATCCTCATCAAATAAACTACCTTAAAAAGAAGAAAACTAAGAAGGAATGGGATGCAAGAAGTAATGGTAAGCAAATGAATTAATAAAAATGTATGTAAATCTAATGAATATGAACTGTAAAGCTTGATAATTCATTTAGGCAGAGAATTAAAAGCAAAGTAGAAATAAAATTCTAGACAATAATAACATGATGGTGGAAGGGGATAATTATTTTAATAATATCATTATGTTTTTCAAGAAAAGGGTAAAAACATTATATTTAGATGGTCAAACTAAGTAGCTTTGTTAACATATGAAGGATAAAGACTAAAAATAGAACTAAAATGTATACCTTCCCAAGCCAGTAGAAGTAAAAAAGAGAAATAAAACAAGCGTGATGAATACAGAAGTAGGCAGAAAAGAATACAATAAGAAAGAAAAACATATGGCAATTGGAAAGCATAAATGAGATGGTAAGAATAAATTCAAATTCATTGATATAATTAATATAAATAAATTAAATACAATTAAGAAACAACTCTATTAAAATAAATGAGCCAAAAGCCTTAACCCACCCCTCACTAAAGAAACTACACAGATTGAAAATAAGCATATGAAAAGATGCTCCACATCATAAGTCAGAAAAATGTAAATTAAAACAACAATGAGATACCACTACATACCTATTAGAATGACCCAAATCCAGAACACTGACAATACCAAATATTGAAGATGTGGAGCAACAGGAGCTCTCATTCATTGCTGGTAGGAATGCAAAATGGAACAGCCACTTTGAAAGACAGCAGGGCAGTTTCTCCCAAAACTAAACATACTCTTATCATACAATGCAGCAATCACATTCCACGGCGTTTACCCAAAGATATTGGAAACTTATGTCAACACAAAAACCTGCACATGGATGTTTATAGCAGCTTTATTCATAATTGCCCAAACTTGGAAGCAACAAAGTAAACTGTGGTACATCCAGAAAGAAATGAGCTATCAAGCTATGAAAACACATTGAAGAAACTTAGATGCGCATTACTAAGGGAAAGAAGCTAGTACAAAAAGCCTTCATACTTTTTAACTCCAACTATGTGACATTTTAAAAAAGACAAAATTATGAAAACAGTAAAAAGATCAGTGTTGGCCAGGGGTTAGAAAGGAGAAATGGATGAGTAGACAGAGCACAGAGGATTTTTAGGGCAGTGAAACTACTCTGTATGATACTATAGTGGTAGATAAATGTCATTATACATTTGTCGAAACCCATAGAATGTACAATACGAAGAGAAAACACTAATGTAAACTATGGACTTTGGGTGATGATAATGTGTCAATATAGATTCATCACTTGTAACAAATGTACCACTCTGGTGAGGATATTGATAATGGGAAAGAGTGTGCCTGTGTTGGGGAAGCAAGTATACGGCAAATCTGTGCACCTGATGTTCAATTTTTCTGGGAACTTAAAACTGTTCTGAAAGTCTATTTCAGAAAGAAAAACAAAGACAAGAGACAGATTCACTTTTATATTATATGAGACACACTGGAATCATAAAAATACAAAAAGGTTGAAAGTAAAGGGAGGGAAAGATATTCTAAGTAAATATTAATAGAAATTTGGTATAGTTATATTAATATCACACAAACTGTGATGCAAAAGGCATTATAACAAGAGAAAGATTATTACTATACAATGATTAAAAGATTTACCAAGTATTTAATATCTCTAAGAACTCCAAAGCTGCATACAACTACCAAAATAGTCTCAAAATATATAAAGTAAAAACTTATTGCATTTTAATAACTAAAATCCACAATTTTAGTTGAGAACTATTTCTACCTTAATTCTCATATTGTGTGCTAGATCATAAAGTTAGAAAATTAGTATGATTTGACAAGGCAATAAACAAGTTTGATGATAATATAGAACATAAAATCCTGCTTCCCCAAATCAAAAGACACTCATTTTTCTCAAAACACTTGAATCATATTTAAATATTAATTGCATGTTATGTCACATAGCAAATCTCAACAAATACTAAGTAACACATACACGACAAATTCCTTATTTATAATGCAAAAAAGTAGAATAAATAAAAATATAGAAAAATAATTTAAAAATTAAGGAAGTCAAAAATTGCAGTATTTCTTGCATCAAAGAAAAAATAATGGACAGTAAAAGTAGATATCAAAACATGTGTGATGAAACTAAACTGGTTCTTAGAGTGAAATTCACAACCTTTTTTTTTTTTTTTTTTTTTGAGATGGAGTTTCACTTTTGTTGCCCAGACTGGAGTGCAATGGCACAATCTTGGCTCACCACAACCTCCGCCTCCCAGGTTCAAGCAATTATCCTGCCCCAGCCTCCCGAGTAGCTGGGATTACAGGCATGCACCACCACGCCCGGCTAATTTTGTATTTTTAGTAGAGACAGGGTTTCTCCATGTTGAGGCTGGTCTCCTGACCTCAGGTGATCCGCCCGCTTGGCCTCCCAAAGTGCTGGGATTACAGATGTGAGCCAGGGCGCCTGGCCAGAAATTCACAACCTTTTATGTATATATTACAAAAGAAAATATATAAAGTAATAATATAATCATCTAACCCAAAAGTTAGAAAAATTAAAAGGAAATTAAACCCATATATTGGCTTTTGTGAATAGTTGCTGGGGACTGGGGGAAGGGGAATGGAGAGATGTTGGTCAAAGGGTAGAAAGTTTGAATTTTGCAAGACAAATAATTTCTGGAGATCTAATGTATAGCAGTGTGAGTATAGTTAACATACTATATGGTATATTTGAAATGTGTTTGAAGAGTTGTTCTTAAGTATTCTCACCAAACACACACAAAAGAAAGATAATGGTAACTATGTGAGGTGATGGATATTTTAATTAGTTGATTGTGATTATTTCACAATGTATCGAAACATCAAGTTGTGCACCTTAAATATATACAGTTTTTATTTTTTCAAAAATATCTCAATAAAGGTAGGGAAAGATCAAAACTCAATAAAGGAGAAAAAAAATGGTGAGAGCAAAAATGGATTAAATCCAAATCAGAAAATATGGAGTCAACAAAATTAAAATCTATTTCTTCTAATAAAATAGACTAATCTGTGGAAAAATTGATGAAAAAATGAGAATATAAAAATAATCATTCTAGAAATGAAGGCCATAACTACTGATGCAGCAGAATTTTATGAGAATTCCATGAACTACTTTGTGCCAATACACTTGAAAAACTTAATATTTTTTAAAAATAGAACTTAGCTGAGAATGACTCAACTAGAAACGGAAAATTCAAAAGGCTTGTAATAATTAAGCATAAAAATACTTTATTCTAACCACAAAACACAACATTTAGACCAAAGTGTATTTTCAGCATAGTCTACCAAACTATCAAAGAACATATAACCCATTTTTCATATAAACTGTTCTGGGAGAAGATAAAATAATAAATCAAAGTCAGATAGGGCTTCTGCCAAGAATGCAAGAATAGTTTAAAATTAGAATATCTATTAATGTTACTCACCATATTAACAGAAAAAAAAAAGAAAAAATAATCTGATCACCTCACAAATATAGGAAAGGCATTTGATAATATTCAACACCCATTCATAATTTTTAACAAAATTAATATTTTTTAGAAAATTAAGAATAGAAGAGAGATTCCTTAAGCTGATAAAGTATATCTACCAACTACCTAACCTGGTATTCTATTTCACAATGAAAAGGACTCTCTTTAAATTCACAAAGAACACAAAGATGCCTGTTATCATTACTGAAAGAATGCAGGAAATGCAGGGGAAAAGTATCCCTGAGTGTTAATAAATAGTAGCATTTTATTATCTGTAGCCTCATATAATGGAATTATATGGTCACATGATTGCAGAGAGAAGCTGCCCAGAAGAATTAGCATAGTGACGACAACCAAGAACTTGCAGACAATGCAAAGGTGATGTGATAAAGTTAGGGGGTGGAGGAAAGACTAAAAATGCTGAAATAATGCCATTTTGTATCTGTGTTTCATGTCCTGGCTTATTGTATGCAATTATCCTGCCATGAAAAGATAAATTCTCTCTGCAAGCATTGGAGGTGCCGCTTGTCAGTGAGAAGCAGAAGGAATTAAGACTGCTAAGCATGGCAGATTTGGCAGAATCCCAGTCTGAGAGATGTAACATGTTTTCTAGCTAAGAGGGGAAGGGGTTTGGAGTTAGGCCCTGACAGTTTGATTCCTTTGCATCTTTTGATGTCACTGTTACATTCTTAAAAGAAAACGTGATTATTATAATCTTGTTTTATGCAGCATTTAAAGTTGGTTGTTTTGGAGGGATAAGGAACACTGAATTTATGCCACTAGCGATCACGGGTTTTTGCCTAGCTTGGACTTCGATTTCTATAATAACTCTATGACTCTAAAAGATGTGCATTTCTAGGCTGAGGAAAAGTTAAACAAGCACAATAGATTCATTTCAAATAAGGCCAATTTGAAGACATGTATCAATTTTCTTCTATTCCCTTTTGTTTTACTCTCTAGTTAATATATATTTAGGAGTTCTTTCTTTTTGTGTGGGTAGAATATAGACGTAAAAGTAGTCCATTTAAAAACTCATAGATGAGATACTTGATATAGGTCCAGTCATTGTCTTTATTTTTATTTATAATTTATATAATATTTATATAATATTATATAAATAATATTTTATATAAATTTATTAAATATATTTATTAAATTTATTAAATATATAAATAAATTTATATTTAAAACCCTCTAAACTTTTTGAAAAGGTTGGAAGCATATTATAGCAACAACACATTTGACAGAGAATAATTAAAATTTTAAAATAAAAATAGATAAGCAATTATGGGAAATGGGAAAAAGGAAAGACTATGTACCTCTAACATGGAATTATTTAGTTACTAAAGGTGCATGCTGTGAAATATCAGAGAAACAATTTTCTAACAATAATCATAATCATAATAATTAATTATTTGGCACTTAAGCACGGTGCTAACTGTTTTCTACATATTACCTCATTTAAACATCACAACAACCTATTGAGTGAGGTTGGTCTATAGTCTTTTCCCTATTTTACAGCTAAAGAAACTCAGGCACAAAGAGATTAAAGAATTTAACCTGTTGTCACATAACTAAGAAGTAGTGGGACTGGGGCAATCTAATTCTAGAATACATGTCATTTTCTCCAGTATGGCCATTGGTGCGAAATCATTCAGTGGACAATCGAATTGTATCATTCTAAGAAATAAGATTTTGCTTAGCTATCTCTGGGGGAAAAACCTCAGTATTTTTTTTTTAAATTACTTCATGGTTAACATGGAGCAGAAATGCTATCTACTGTTTTCTGAAAACTTCAACCATGTCTTGGCATTTGAAGATGTGACTGACTTGCCATATGATATGTTGTTTTCTATTGGAAAAACACTATCATATCCTAGGAAATCTCTGAAATGTTCCCCTAGCACTTTGATTTGAATACTCCAGGAAATTATTGCAAATAAAGAATGTCTTGCATAGTATTTTTTGTGAGGTCCTTTATTATCATGAAACCTTGGAATTCCTGATGATAGGAAGCTTTGATTTGAGGAAGATTTGTGGCTATAAAATCTTGAGCCGAACTGGAAAGGGAGGGATTCTCTTGCTGCTGGCTACATCTTCCTATTTTCTCTTCGGTTAGAAGGCATTTTTCCTTAACATTATTACTTTTTGTTCCCACCCCCTGCTTCTGCCAAATTTTCAACTTTCATGTTTCTAGCATATACCAAGTGAGAAGAGGGAACTAATAATAACATAAAGTAAAACCCACTGTTTACAATCAAGGGCTGTGGCTTCAGTCACTCCTCCAAGACGGTGCAATGCAGAGCACCTGGCTGCCTGCTGCTCAGCCTTGGCCTCTCTCTGACTCCTACTGTTTTCCATTTACAAGGTGCCTTTTGTGATGAACAATGTAACCTTCTGAGGTGGAACAGATCATAATTTCATTGTAAATCATAGGAAATGACAAAATATTTGGGGGTCATACTCTTCTCAAAAATGATGACTGATTCAGTGTCACTGTTGGAATAACAAACAATTAGGATAGTTTATAAGTGAATGTGTTTTCAATTCATATCTGGGATGGAAGGCAGTGAGGGCAGGCAGTGTGGCAGGAAGAAGAGATGGAGGCAAGAACTACACTACTCCACTTAATGTGGTTTGATTCATAAACTGGAAGACTTGCAACTGAATTACATACCATTCAGTTTTAGCTTTGCCTCAGTATCTAGGATATTGCCATACAAATGTTAAATATTAAATCAAGTTCACAAAAAAACTTAATATGACTCATGTGTTTTTCTGTCTTCAGCTTCTAGGTTTGTAAAAGACCTTATAGCTCTTTCTACTTCTTATCCCTCTGCTTTCCCATAAGGCTGTGTGTCACCAGAATTTCTTACCCAAGTACTCATAATAGCTGTATATGAAGAGCAGACCCCAGGTGTGTGGGTCTGTGCTATTTAAAGTAGCTTACTACAAGGAAGAAAAGTCTTTGAAGCCTCATGTTTTATCTTAAAAACAAAAGATAATTTTGACCTCCTCTTCTTAATGCACTTGTGTGTGTGTGTGTGTGTGTGTGTGTTTTAAATGAAAATAATTTCTTTCTCTTTCAAATATTAGATAAAATTTATGTTCTAAAAATATGTACCATGCATATTGCATTGGCTTCTAGATCACTGCACTGCCACATACCTATATATTGCAGTTTGAAAACCATAATATCCTAAGCAATCCTAGACAACTTTTTTTCCCTTAACAAAGAGACAATTACATGTTTTGTTGTATTATTTGATAGAATTTGATTTCAGAAAACTTAATATGACATTTGAATTCTTAAAACTAATATATAGATAATTCCATACTGTTAGTAAGTAGTGAAATAAGACAACACATGAGGATATTCTGTTTTCTTTAGCCCATACATCCAAATCTCCAACAACCTGCTCAGTCAGCTTGGCCAATCCAACATAGGCACCCCCTCAGGCCAACAGTGGGCACGTTTCTCTGGCTGACCTCCTGGGATATCCTTGGTCATTTTTGCCCAAGTATACCTGGTTCCTTGGAAAGGTCCCATCCTCCAGGTTTGCTCAGTGCAGCCCTATACCATGGCTTAGCAGCTTTGTGATGGCAGCACTCTCCTAATCATCAGGGGAAAGCTCAGTAAATTCATTTGCAACAATTAGCTGCTAATCAAAGCGTAGCTAATATAAATGTATTATTCTCTTCCAGGATTTTCTTTCCTCCCTTGAGATTTCTCCAAGGATTTCCCAGAGACCTGATTGCCCCGCTTCTATTGATTCTTTAGTAACTGGGTCTATCTTCTTGCCTTGCTGGATAGAAAAAGCAGCAAGAAAGCACTTTTTCCCAGTTTGACCAAACAGCCTCCTCTATCCTCTCTTGGTAGTTAGTCAAGTTTCATCTGCTTCTGGCTTCTAATTCCTGGAATGAAAAGGAGGGGGCAGACCCCAAAATCAGCCGGGGCTCCTGAGAAGACACTCTCCATCACCTCATCCACCCAATGACAATGGCAAAACTCTCTTTGTAATGTAGGCTTTAGCAACGGAAGCATCCTCCAGGATAGTGGCCAAAGTGAGGGGTGGAACAGGTCTCCCTTCCTGAGACCTTTAGGCAGCTCTCAATAGGTAATAAATGTCATGTAGGAAGCCCTGTGATTTACAAAGTGCTATTTCAGTGTTTCACTTGATTATCATAATAGCTCAACAAGGGATTTGTAAGAGGAATAATAGACATGTTAGTGCCACAGATTTGAGAAGAAAAGAGAATCATCTACTAGATTAACCTTAAATGTCCTCACCATTGTTCTTATCTTGGTCCATGAACGCCAGTGTTTTCAATCTGATGATTGGTTTGGGGAAGAATCTTTTGTTCATATTGGATTAATTGGTTTCTCATTCCTAGTTGCAAACTTTTCACCCTCACTAGAGGTGAATTCTTCATCTTTTGTACTCTGTGGCTCTCCTACGTGGAGGTGTAGAAAAGCTGCCTTCAATCCCACTCTTGCCTTCTGAAGTTCAGTTTCACATATAACTGGGGCATGGGCAAAAGGATATGATGGTTTTTTAATGTTCTCAACCTGCCACATCTCTAACTTTCAAATTCTGAAAACTAACATGTCTCTTTTAATCCAGCCCAGCTCTATCTTTGGCTCTGGTCCTATACATCACACAGTGTCCAGCCTGCCATATGCTGGTTTGTGTCAGTGTTTAGCAAAAGAGGATGCTGAGTGGGTCTGGTTGCTTGGAACATTTACTCACTTGGCCCTGGGCACTACACTGGCTTCCCATCTGCTTCTGAGTACAGTTCTGGGATCTGATTCCAATTCTGAAAGTAGGAGATGGTCTGAGACCTACCCTCACTGGGACCTGGCTCAACATTAGGTACACAGACCTTCCTTCTGGTTTGGCAGCTTTCAGTCAATTTAAACTTAGCTCAATTCATTAAGCACTTTTTGAGCAACGTAAGAGTTATGTCCGGTTGAAAGTAAAGTTGGAGTTAGGAAACCTCTATTCCAGCCAAACCTAAATGTCCTAGATATGGTCTCTTTTTCCTTCTAGATATCCTCACCCTTCTTCACCTTGCCCTTGGCTCCAGAAGGGTAACTATTATAGGATTTGTCAATGAGCTTCTTTGTTCTCAAGGTTACAATTGGGTTTGACTAATGGAAGTACCCAGAGTGGATATGGGAAAGTGATGTCAGGGTATTTATTCCTCCTAATCGCCCTCTTTGAGCTTGTTTGGGGATGTCTGAGTTCCTTACTGAAGATCCTTGTTCCTCTCAAGGTGTCTTCATTATAGCCCTCTCCTTCCAGTTTCTAGTAACACTCCTGATTCTTATCAGTTAAGAGTGGCAACAGTTACCTGTTACTAGCCTTGAGGCACTACATTATAATATGTAGTTTCCCTACACCCTATCCAAACAGTCCCATTATAAATAAACTCTCCTTGAATTATCCTAATTGGGTTGTGTCATGTTTTAACACTCTGACAGATACACTGTGTGATTTGGGGCAATTCACTTTATAGGGGCAAATCACCTCAAATGTAGTATAAGAAGTTTCAAGCAGATAATAATACCCCTTCCTGTTCTAAATTTTCTTGGCAATGCAGGGACTGCAAAATAAAGCTCTTTTTCGGGGGAACTTTGAGTCACATTGAGGATATAACCTATATACCTACTAAATGCAGAATAGAACCAAGTATCTAAGTGATTAGGATGCATAATAAGTGCTCTAAGAATTCAGAAATGGGCAAGGTAATTGTGAACTGAATAGTCAGAGGAAACATATGGATCTGTCAATAAATTTCACCCCAACACCAGATAATCATTTCTTAGTGGATTTTCTAATCTAGATCCAGGATGAATACCGTATTCAAATATGTACCAAAGCGGACGGCCTGTTTTGGAGCTATTCCAAAGAGCCCACAGAATATTTGCCAATCTGAGACAAGGTTTCCTGCAAATGACTTACTCTTGAGACTGCAGGCTCAGACACATCCCACAGTAAAATACAAAACTTCTGGGATGTCTTGAATTGAAACACTCTTTTTAAAAAGTACAGAAAGAGCAGGGGATTAGGAGTTGAGAGGCTGGAATTCTAATTTACCTGTTATTTAATTAACTATACCTTGAATTTTTTAATCTAAAAATAGTCTCTATCTTTGGTTTTACAATAGTATCCCCTTATCCATAGGGAATACATTCCAAGATCCCCAGTGGATGCCTGAAATTATGGATAGTACCAAACCCTACAAATAGTATGTTTTTTCCTATACCTACGTACCTGTGATAAAGTTTAATTTATAAATGAGACACAATAAGAAATTAACAACTAATAATAAAATGGACCAATTATAACAATATATCAGTATCATTATTCACGAGCTTTCAGGCCATTATTACATAAAATAAGAGTTATTTAAACACAAGTCCTATGACACCTGGACAGTTGATCTGATAACTGAGATGGCTTCTAAATGACTAAAGAGTGGGTAGTGTAGACTGTGGGAATACACTGGACAAAGGGATGACTCATGTCCCTGGCAGGAGATTTCATCATGCTACTCAGAATGGTGCACAATTTAAAACTTATAAATTGTTTATTTCTGGAATTTTCCATTTAACATTTTTGGGCTGTGGTTGAGCATGGGTAACTGAAATTGCAGAAGGCAAAACTGCAAATAAGGGATAACTACTGTATTTGTAACAGGATACTTATGCTTTTATATTTGATTCAGAGATATTAGAGACACACAAATTAATATAATAATCACCCTCATATTCATCATACAGGTAAAGAAATAAAATATTCACAATACAATTAAAGACCACAGTAGAATTGTCTTTCTTAATTAGATACTTCTCTTTTCCCATCAAAAATAATGCCTGACCAACATGGAGAAACCCTCTCTCTACTAAAACTGCAAAATTAGCCGAGTGTGGTGGTGCATGCCTGTAATCCCAGCTACTTGGGAGGCGGAGGTTGCGGTGAGCCAAGATTGCGCCCTTGCACTCCAGCTTGGGCAACAAGAGCGAAACTGCATCTCAAAAAAAATTAAAAAATAATAAAAAAAATGCCTACTCCCTCTCTTCCCCCATGCCAATCAAGAGCTAAGGCTAAGACAGACAAGTTGCTTTGAAAACTTCTTTTGGATGGTATGGAAGCCTCAGTTTCATTGGGCTATAGTATAGTACAGCATGCAGGTCTTAGCTTTATGTGAATACTGCTTGGTCAGGCCCAGGCCTTTCTATCGTGTATCTAAAAAAACTCAAAATTCCTAGGTTTTTGTATCAGTAAATATCATCAGAACCTCCAAGGCTTCAGGTCTGCCTTACCCACCTGGATTCTGTCTGCTCCTTGGTTTGGTTTTGACCCTTGAAAATTGGCCTTGTGAAGGCCGGGTGCGGTGGCTCAAGCCTGTAATCCCAGCACTTTGGGAGGCCGAGACGGGCGGATCACGAGGTCAAGAGATCGAGACCATCCTGGCTAACACGATGAAACCCCGTCTCTCCAAAAAAAAAAAAAAAAAAAAAAAAAGAAAT
This sequence comes from Theropithecus gelada, assembly GCF_003255815.1. Taxonomy (NCBI): domain Eukaryota; kingdom Metazoa; phylum Chordata; class Mammalia; order Primates; family Cercopithecidae; genus Theropithecus; species Theropithecus gelada. Next base: position 41,058,168 of record NC_037673.1, on the reverse strand, counting down.
ACTGAAAATTGCCCTTGTGTTCTTACCAGATCAGTGGTGCATTTTAAAAAATAAATATTTAAAACATATATTTACATCTTATGGGAGAATTTTTTTAAAAACTCTAGTTTATCATATTTTAAGGTGCAGAATGTAGGTGCTTTTTATTGTACTGAGAATCAAAGCCTACTCATACTGGTAGATTAAAAACCCTTCTTTCACCTCATAAGTGTGATGACCATTGCCTAAACTAATGATAAAATAGAAACACTTCTATGACCAAGAAGCTAATCCAGTTAACCCATATCTCCTCTAATTCAAGCACATTGACTGTTAGAAACAAATAATGGAAAAGTGGAATAACAGTCTCTTTGGCAAGATTGGCCAGAACTTTTCATTTAAAGATCCTAAAGGCAAGGACCATTGTTTTGAAAACATTCGCAAATTTATTAGGTTTGAGTTTATTGGGGCTAGAAGTGGTCATATTTATTTTTACATCTATCATAGTGTTTAGCAAATTTCCTTTTGCATTGCAGGTGTTCAATGCATGTTTGCTCATTTGATTTGAAATGACTCTTCCAAGTTCAGTGCAGAAACAAAATGGTTCTAATATTTCTTCTTGCTTTGACTGGCTTGACACTGCAATTGAGCCAGCTCACAGCCATCCTTTCTCTGTGTTCCACAAAATTTATGACTTTCATGATCTAATCTTGGCATCATTCACTTGCAAAGTATTTGTTTGGTTTGTAGAAAAATAAGTAACTTGTAAGTAGGCAATTTAAAAAAATTATTTGCAATCTTCTATGAACTACTGGTAACTCCCAAGTTAAACATAAACTCTAGTAAGTGTAATAAAATAAGTGGCAGAGTTTATTATTTTTTGTTTTGTTTTGATCTCAACTTAAGATCATTGGAAAATTACTGGTTGTCATCTTGTTACTTCTTTTTTCCTTAAGAGACAAACATGAGTAGGAATTAAAATGCAAATTTGACCACAATTTAAATCCAGTCTTAACAGTTCCTACCAGAAGACAGCACAAATAGTTGAATATAAAGAAAGGCTTTAAAATTTTCCTTAAGAAGTAAAACACTGTTAGAGATGTGTTTGTGTCTGTGTATACTCTAAACGGTGTGTCACCAAGTCCAGACAACATCAAGTCCTTTTCGCATTAGGGGGATCTTTGAGGTGAGACCTTGAGTGACTACAGATAAGAAGTAGAGGCTGACACAATAGAAGATAATATAAAGATGCGAGCCATTAAGGCTGAAACAAGAAATGCCTGTCTTCAGAGGCGGAGGGGTGCAGGCTGAAAACAGTATGTGATTAGAAGGTCATTATCAAGGGCGAGTGGCAAAGGAGCACATTGCTACTATAATTTTCCACTAACAGCTCTCATGTCCTTGATTTCTTTTAAGTTAGGTACACAACTCTGAGAAAAGACAGGAAGAAATAATGAAGTAAAAGTAAAGAAAGAGTATAAGTCACCTCCTAATAAATGAGACTATTGAATTTCTGAGAATTTATTATAGAAGATATAGGAAGAGTTTCATTTCAGTATAATTAATAAAAGAGGTAACTCAGAAACACATACTTATAAAGGAATTGTTAAAGTATTTATTAGTATATTCAGCACAGTGCAATCATTTAAACAATGTTTGAAGACTATGTAATACTATGGAAAAACATTGATGTTGTAACCCAATGTATTTGATATATATTTTTTCCTAAAGAGACCAAACATGAGTAAGAATATAGAGTATAAATGGGACCACGATTTGAATCAAGTCTAAACAGTTCCTATCAGAAGACAATATAAATAGTTTGGTGCATTAAAAGGTCTAAAGAATGTTCTTAAGAAGTAAAACAATTGTTAGAGATGCGTTTGTGTCTGTGTGTGCTCTAAATGCGGCTATACATACATACATACATACAGATAGATAGATAGATAGACATGGATATATATATATAGATATATATGGATGTCAATATGGATATATGTATATATATCTCCATGATCAATACTCTATATGACCAAAATTATTACAAAAGTAATGTTTTATAAAAATATTTGGAGTAAGGAGTTTGGGAATGTTTGTATGCCGTGTAAAATTTATAGGACCAAATATCATGTAGCACGAAGGTGATATCATTCAGAATCATCTTATGATGGGCTCAACTTGGTGCCTACATTCTAGTTTTTAGAAACCAGTTTGTTTGTGCCAGCTTTATAAACATTTCTTATTATCCCAGCTCTGCTGTGAGATTGGAGAGCAAAAGGAAATATATTCTCTACATATCCAGATCTCAAATCCCAAGGCTAGAGGACAAGAAAGGGAGACTGTAAGGAAGAGCAAAGAAATAATCCCCTCCAGCACCTGTTGTTTCCTGACTTTCTAATATCGCCATCCTACACTTTTACACTGTTAGTGGGACTGTAAACTAGTTCAACTATTGTTGGAAGACAGTGTGGTGATTCCTTAAGTATCTAGAACTATAAATATCATTTGACCCAGCCACCCCATTACTGGGTATATACCTAAAGGATTATAAATCATGCTGCTATAAAGACACATACACATGTATGTTTATTGTGGCACTATTCACAATAGCAAAGACTTGGAACCAACCCAAATGTCCATCAGTGATAGGCTGGATTAAGAAAATGTGGCACATATACACCATGGAATACTATGCAGCCATAAAAAAGGATGAGTTCATGTCCTTTATAGGGACATGGATGAAGCTGGAAACCATCATTCTCAGCAAACTATCGCAAGGACAAAAAACCAAATACCGCATGTTCTCACTCGTAGGTGAAAACTGAACAATGAGAACACTTGGACACAGGAAGGGGAACATCACACACCAGGGCCTGTGGTGGGGTCGGGGGAGGAAGGGGGGATAGCATTAGGAGATACACCTAATGTAAATGACGAGTTAATGGGTGCAGCACACCAACATGGCACATGTATATATATGCAACAAACCTGCACGTTGTACACATGTACCCTAGAACTTAAAGTATGATAATAATAATAACAACAAAAGAAATAATCCCCAACCCTCAAACACTTCTTTGATAAAGAAAAGATCTAGCTATTGGCAAGAAGCAATGTTTGGTGAGGGCATCGTAGAATCAAAGGCTGGTAATTCAAGGTGATGTTATTTCTGTAGCACAAACATGATTAAGGGTAATATTGTGTTATTTCAGATTTTCTTTATTCATAAAAGGAAAACAAACAGTGCCAGACATACAAGAACAAAGGTAAACAGGCTTCAGAGGCCTTCTTGGCTCTCAAATTCTAAGAGAACTTAATAATTAGACTGTTTATTTGCCATGTTTTATATTTGTTTTCTTCTTAGAGGGAAAACACAATCAAGTTATTGTCTTTCAGAACAGTTAGTTTTAGTGATATGGACTTGGTTTTATCTAATCTGCCCTCCCCCACTTGCCCAGGCTATGTGTTCTGTCTGCCCACACAAGCAGAGCTGTTCTTGTGGTTACATATATTCAAGACTGCCCCAAACTGCAGCGTCTGCCACCATCGGGAGGATCCGTTGCAGAAATCAGGGGAGAAGGTGGCATAAAAAAAGATATCAACATCTTATACAATTAGCTGCTACAGAGGAATGGGGAAAATGTGGCTGACTGTGTGGCAACCACATTTTCTTTCCCAACTTTTCTTTTCTTATGCTGCACGTTACCTCTATATGGCACTGACTTTTGTTTTTTCTTTCAACGGTTGCTCTTGATGCTCGGTTTTAGGTCCCTGTCACAAGGATAAAACGACTGGGACAAAAGGTGGTCATAGAGTGAGGTGCCCTACACTTGAGCCTCCTTTAGGTGGCCTGGGTAGAAGGACAGCTGTCAGTTCTGAGCCTGGATATCAGAACATACAGTAATAGTAAGAATCTGAAATGACACGTGTGTAAGGAGCAGAACCTTCCAGAATTGGCAGGGCTTGGCATAGTGACATCTGGTGCAAGAAACTCACAGTCCAGGGAATCATAAAAGGAGCCGGGGATGGGGGGAACGGGCACGGCAGCTCACACCTGTAATCCCAGCACTTTTGGAGGCTGAGGTGGGCAGATCACGAGGTCAGGAGATCAAGACCATTGGGGCCAACATGGTGAAACCCCGTCTCTACTAAAAACACAAAAAAATTATCCAGGCGTGGGGGCGCACGCCTGTAGTCCCAGATACTCAGGAGGCTGAGGCAGGAGAATTGCTTGAACCTGGGAGGCGGATGCTGCAGTGAGCTGAGATCAGGCCACTGCACTCCAACCTGGGCAACAGAGTAAGACTCCATTTCAAAAAAAAAAGAAAAAAGATAAATAAAAGGAGGGGGCTTTAGAAGACATTAATCTATCGAAAGTACTCCAGAGGCTGTGGCAGTATTTTCTTTGAGTTAGTTCTGAGAGCTTATGACAACCATGTAGTTTGTAATCTCTCAGTATAATTCTTATTCATTCATTCATTCATTCATTCATTCATTTGGTTAAAACCCACTATGTGCCAGGCACTTAGTTATCAGTGTTAATAATGTAGAAATTATAATTCATGGTGAAAATAAAAGCTAATACTTCTTGAATACTGTCTGCATAATTTGTGTTTACTGCTTATCACTTATTTTATAATCTTTATAAGTAGAGATATCAGTCCCATTTATAGATGAGGATGTTGAGGTTTAGTAAAATGAAAAGATATTATTTCACACAACAAATATTTATGGAACGTCTTTCATGTACTAGTGGCAGTGCCTTTTGTTGAGGGCACAATAGTGAATAAGACAGATTCTATACTAATTCTCATGGAATTTAAATGCTAGTGGAGAGAGATAGACAACAAGCAAATACGCAACTAAATAAAATTAAATTTGAAGTTAGTAATAAACACTATGAAGGAAATGTCACTAGATCATGTGATACAGACTGACAGGCAGCAGAGGAGGGTTGGATTAGTTAGGTACTCTAGATACGAGACGGTTTATTTAAGAAGATGACATTTAAGCTGAGACTTGAATGAAAAGGTGCCAGCCGTGCACACAACGAGGGGCAGAGAATCGCAGGCAGTGGGATTAGCAAGTGCAGGGGCTAAACTGAAATGAGCTTAATCTATTTGATAAGCTCAAAAAAGCCTGCTGTGGCTGGAGCCCCACCAGCAAAGGGAGAGTGATCCATTTTGTGACCTTAGCACCCTCGGCTAAAGGCTGCTCAAGGCTCCCAAGGATACAGTTTCTCCAACTTCATAGGTCATCTTTGGGGGCAGTGAATAGGAAAAGAACCAGACAGTTTCCTGTACAAAACAGATTTTTTTTCATGTTTTCTTGTAGATAAAGCATATCTTTCCCTTAGGTCAAGACTGTCTTGTCCTCCTTGGGCTGTCCAGGCTCTTCGGAGGCTAAGGCAAAATAATGCCACAAGCAACTGGGTTCGCTTCTGGTTCTCTCCACAGTTGTTTGCCAACAGACATGTCCTTTTTGAATTCTTCTCTGTGTTCTGCTAAAATAGCCAAGGCAATAGTGTTAATAAAATCTGCTATTTTTCTTCCTCATTTTTGCCACATCCCTCTTATGGACAGTTTCCTCCCCCATCTTTCTTATTATTTAGTCATCCTTGATTCATTCTTCTTCCTGACTCACTACATCTGGAAGGGTGATCATTACAAATCTAGAAATATATACATTTGAAAGTGTAACTTGGTGCCCTCAAGGGTAAGAGGAATTAGGCTTACTTACTTATGTGACACCTTATTCTTATGGCCACAGACTTGTGTTTGACTTCTTAATAAAGATGTGTAGATTGACTTCCAGAGTTCTTATTATGAGTATTAATAAATAAATAACCTCAGTTTATTAAAATAAAATTAACCATAAAACTTATTAATAAATGTTCGTCAATCTGTTTGTTTTTCAAAAGAAGTTTAGTTCAGATTTTTTAATATGTGACAGGAAAGTATTCAACCAACAGCACAGGTGTTGTGACATCTCCCAAAACTTAGAATGTCTTCATATAATCATAACTCAGATCAGATAAACAGAAGTATGTGTGTCAATATGTATGTGTGTTTGTGTATATGCCTCTGTGTGTGTGTGTCAGAAAAGATAGAGACTGAGCGTGGAAGCACAGGAAACTCAGGGCTCAGGAAAGAAGGCAATGTAATGAGTAGTTGATGAGCAAGAAGATGTCTGTATTACCTTAATACCTCACATTCAAAGTGTGGGCCTTGAAAGAGCAGCATTGGTAATACCTGGGTCTCTTATAATTCTTTTTCTGGAAGCCCTGCTAATAATCTTTAAAAATAAATTCATATGAAAAAGAGGCTTAATAGTTTTACCATGGATGGCAATGGGAGCCAGCTCTTTTTTTTCTGCCTCTTGATCTGAATAATCTGAATATTGATGCCATTAAATGATTCGTTGTCAGCTCATCTACTAGTTTAAAGAAATGACCCAGCAAGTTGATAAAAATTGTGATGAATACTGAACGTCCCTACTCCTCAGAGTCATCAGTAAAATAGGACTTCTCAAATTTAGCATCTTGAATCCTGGATCAAAAGACTTAAATAAGGAAACCCACCTTCTTTACACGAGCTCACTGTCTGTAAGATGTACTGAGGAAGAGGCTTTACACAATATGAAAGACACAGATTAGCCCAAAGAGAAATAACAGCATGACTATTTTGATGCTTTCTTTAGAAAACGATTAAACTTAGTGTTCCATGAGTTATTTTGGGTTTAATATTAAAAAATATATTTCCTATTCATTTATTATGTCAAGTGAAATATACATATTAAGTTACAAGTCTGTGGTTTTCAATGCTCTGTTCAATTCTAGAAGTCTTGTAGTTTGTGATACATATTGTGCATTCTCTTTACTGACATAAAATCTCTTGGGTTGTTCATAAAGACCCAATCATGAGCTGGAGGACTGAGGCAAAATTATGTGCCAGGAAAAAAAAGTGATCCTTACTGTTCAACGGCTGGTCTTTGTCTCCAAAAGTCCAAATAACTGATAAGTTTAATCCACACGGTAAGCAAAAATTAGGATTAGTTGTTAGCCATCAGGTAAGAATCAAGTGAGTAAATGTTGAAATTTTTTTTCTTGTCAAATCACATGGTCACGATTTGAATTGATTATCTTCCAAACCAAGTAAAAGTATTTTGAAATTTAATATTATTTTCATAATCTGTGTATTTTATCTCCTTAGTTACAAACCAAGAGTAGATTTTATTTTTTCTGAGTACTATCAGGAATGAAGCACTCCTATCCACCTGCATGGAGGACCATGTACTGAATTCAAGAGTCCCACATATCATCAGCCAGATTTGAAACCTCTCAAGGTCAGAGTCCACACAAAGGGCCATGCTTAGGGATTTGATGCAAGGCAACAGGGAATGGTGCTAGCTTAGAACTCTTAAGACAGTGATATGAAAAACATACTGACAGGCAGGCAGACTCAGCAGATGACCAGGCTCCAGCTACCAGTCTAGCATTTAGTGATAGGGTGGCAGGGGGCTATAAAAGCAAATGTTCCTTTAGGCGAGTTGAATACTAAATACATTACCAAGTCAAAAGTCTTGTTAATGAAAATGAGACAAAAAGCAAAAGGAACTTTTTAACAAATGCCAATGTATTGGGCTAGAAAATAATTATATATCTTTTCCCTAAGATTAAATCCATTCTAGAGGCGAAGGCAGGGTAATGACCATAGAGGAGGGTCGAATGGTGGCAGCTGGGATGAAGGGAAAGCTACAGAGGATGAATCAAAGCAGTACCTGAAAGCTATTTCAGTGGACCCCACAGGAAGCCAGACCACTGTCAATGGAATGGAAGAGAACATAAAAAATCTGAGAGAGGATTTGGAGAGAGAGGATTTATGTCCGTACACAGTATGTACCGTGACACTGTACAACTTGAAGACTGATTCAGTGTAAGATTTGAAGGGCAAGCAAGAGCTGAAGATGAAGCCAAGGATGAGACAGAAGGATGATGAGAAAAGGAAATATGATAATGGACAAACAAAAAGGAGCAGATTTAAAGGTGGAGATACTAAAGTCTGTTTGGGACATGTAAGCTTATAGTACCCACGGAACAATAAAATTTAGTTGTCAGGTAGGCACACAGGGGCTGTAAAATGCAGCTCAAATTAGATGGTATCAATATTTGATGCATCTATATAAAGGCAAAAGAGACTAAAGGAATGGATGATATCACCCAAGGAAAAAGTATGAAGCAAGTTGAGGTCTTGAATTGAGCTTTGGGTGAAGTGAAATGAAGGTGTTAACCTTCATTTGGGAGTTGGAAGGACAGGAGGCAGTAAAGGACAATCACAGAAAGACAAGAAAATCTAGGAAAGATCCATGTCTCAAACGCCAAAGGAGGAAAATATTTCAAGAAGGAAGCATAGCTGTAACAAATGTTCCAGAAAGGCTGAGCAGGATTCACTTATTTGTTTATTTAATAGAATAAACTTATGTCTCCCAAGCTTTGTGCTGAGACTTAAGAATGAAGTCAAGAAAGTGACTGGTCAATTTTCTTTAGTAGTCATCAATGGCATTTTGCTGGGGTTTTATATGAGTTACAATAGTGGTAACCTTATTACAGTGGGTTAAAGATGGAACCAAAGTTGGGGAAGAGAGAGGCAGACTAAGTAGACTAATCTGAGAATTTGAATGAAAATGGTAAAAAAAAAAAAAAAATTGGACCAATGATTGCCTAATTGGTAAAAAATGTTATTAGTGGATGTAGTTCTCTCACTTTTGTAGCATATCTCACGTGAACAATGGACCCATTGACTTGAATCAAGTATTTTTATATTAATAAAGCTAGATGCAGCAGTGGGAACAGGGAATTATAAGGCATAGGGTTTTTTTTTTTTTTTCCTCTGTTAGGAAGCTTATAATCTCTATTATTTCTCTATTTCTCTATTTCTCTATATTCTCTGTTTCTCTATATAAATTTCTCTATTAGGAAGCTTAAAATCAAGTGTGTGTACATGAGAGACCGCAGGTATACAGCAAGATACAAAGACAGAGCAACAATTTAGTGAACATAACAAGTGTTCGTAATAACATCCAATAATAATTATTACTTGATAGGAGGAGTGGTAGATGATATGAATGTGAATTCAGGAAAAAGACAACTATGAGTAAAAAAAGGTTTTGGTACAAAGGAGGAAATACATGTTGGTTACCAAAGAGACTAAGATAAAGACTTTCATATGGGAAGACAAGAGGGTAGGCTTCACTCCAGAACTCCATCTCTTCCCATGGAAAGTAGAAATACAGCCACTTGTCTTTCTTCTATCCTAGAAAAAGACCTCTAACAACAAAGCTACCCTTATATATCTTCATCCAGCAGCATCTTTTTGGTTCATAGGTGGAAGGTATGTTTGCTTCCCAACAACCATAGTGTTGGCCCTATTATCATAAAAAGGTATGGAGGTATTATATATGTAGAAAGTCTATTGCCAGAAAGCATTGAGTCAAAGAACAGAAATAGAACAGGCAAGGAGAAGAAAACATGATGTACTAACACATAGTGTTGTCACAAGCAAGCTCAGTGCTCTGCCAAAACAAGGAGAGAAGCAGTTCTTATTTTAACTGAGTCAAAGCCTGAATTCCAAGGTCAGGATATGGATACTGAAATTGAACATTCACAGCATGTCAAACCTCAGCACACTGGGGCCTTCTTGGTCTGAAGGGTCACAGATGAAATTGACTTGATACATTTTCTTTGATGTTTATTAAACCTATAATTTTGTAGAATTTGAAACGGGATTATGGCTAAACTGAGAGGCCAACCAGAAGTTCATTCCAAAAACTTCTATAAATAATACTGGAAAGATATTAAATGGTGAAAGATTCATACTTACTATATATCATATACAAGTTTTATTAATATAGCAGAATATAAATCTTTAGATGCTGCTCAAAGCAATAAAGGATGAAGCAGTTTTTATTGTTCCATATTTATAAAATCTTAGACAAATGGTAGATAATATTCTTATTTTTTATTAATATTTACAAACCTAAATTCTGCAACTTAAATCATTTCCTTCCTTGCCCTTCTTCCTTATGAGCTTGCATAGCTATCCTAATGTGCATTTGTGTAGGTGATTTTTTTTTTTTTTATTCTCGGGTGAATAGATGTTTGTGACGAGTTATACCATAAGAAAATAAAATAAGGAATTTTAAGTATTATAGTACTTTTATGGGACTTTCATTAACATGGTTCCGCTTGTTCCTTATAAGAGTCCTGCAAAGCAGGTGTGAAAGGCATTTTAATTAACCAAATTAGAAAACTGGAGATAGAAGTTTTGGTGATTCTCGAGTATTAAACAGTGAGTTACTGAGTGTAAATTTGAGCCTATTCTTCCAACAATTCTTTCAATGATGCTTTCAGTGCACTCCATTGCTTACTGTATTTTAATCTAAAGGCCAATTTATATGAGTCATTTGCTTGGAAAAGCCCAACTTGGAAGTTAATACATTTTGATACTTGACTCTATGGACCATTTTTCTTTATTAAGCAAACATATATTGTCTTTGATTTTTTAAAAATAAAACTTAAATTATTAAGATGTTTTATTTAGGCTTATAGAATAGCTATTTTAAGGGTTTCTCTTTTCTAATCTTCTTTTTAGTTTTAAAAGAACCCCTAAAGTGATATTGAAAATTCTTATAGAGATGCATTTTATATCCTCCTCATAAAGTAAACCTTTTTAGTAAAGCCAAAGGTAGAAAGTCTACCTAATAGGCCGAAGGTTGGCATAAGATAGAATTCTGAGAATGGTTCAACTAATCCAAAGAAGGAAGAAAAAAGAGAAAAACAGGAACACAGGACAGATGCGAAAAAGTAAATATAAATGGTGTATTTACCTAACCATAGCAGTAAATACTTAGATGTTAATGGATTACAATTGAATTCAAAGGCAGACATTGTCAGACTGGATATAAAACTAATTGCCAACAAGTTGTTTTCTCCAAGAAACTCATTTTATATCTAAAAACAAATAAGTTAAAAGTAAAAATACAAAAATGATATATAATATTAAATATTATTATCCAGGACAAGGGCTACTACTAATTATAAAAAGAAGCTTTTCATATTAAAGAGATTAACATATTAAAAGACACAACAATTATAGTACTTATAAACAATAAGAGAGCTTCAAAATACATAAAGCAAAAAGTGATGGAATAGAGAATAAAGAATAAATTCACAATTTAGTTAGACATTTTAAAATTCCTTTCTCAATAATTAATAAAACAGATAGAAAATTAATAGAGCTATGGAAGACTTGTACATTATCAACCGGATTAACCTAATTAACATTTACATAGTACTTTGTGCAATAACAGTAGAATAAAATTATTTTAAAGCACACATGAAAAACTTACCAAATAAAATAAAATAAATATCAATAAATTTGTAAGAATTAAAATTATTGAGAGCATGTTCTCTGACAAAAGTGAAGTTAAATTTAAAAGAATAACAAAATGTTACCTAAGAAATCTATAAATATCTGGAAAATAACACATTTATAAATTACTCAGAGGTCAAAGAATAAATCAGAGGGAAAATTATAAAATAATTTTAATTGAATGAAAAGGGAAATATAACATTGCAGAATTTCTGAGATGTAGCTAAGCAGTACTTAGAGAAAAAGCTAACATTAAATGTTTATTTTAGAAAAGAATAAGTTACAAAAATTAGTGATCTAAATTTCAGCCTTAAAAAGCTTAAAAAAGGAACAAATTAAACCAAAAGCAATTTGAAATAAGAAAATTATATATGAAAAGTAGAAATCAATAAGGAAAATAATAGCAGAAAAAACAATGATACAAAAACTAGTTCTTAGGAAATGTCAATACAATTTAGCATCTCTACTTGCATTCATCAAGAAAATGAAAGAAAGAAAAATATTAACTGACATCAGGAATGAAGGAGGGGCATCACCAGATCCTACAAGCATTAAAAGTGTAATAAGAATATTATGAACAATTTGTATCCATAAATGCTACCTCTCAGAAAGTAAATGTACAGATTTTTTGAAAGGCAACTATTACCAAAAGTTAGTTAAGCAAATAGCCTTGTTTTAGTTTAGAAATTTAATTATGATTTAAAATATTCTCACAAAAGAACTCCAAGACTTGATGGTTTCAGTAGTTCATTTAATTCAAAATTTAAGAGGAAAATAATGCATATGTTACACAAACTCTTTTAGAAAATCAAGAGTCTCATTATAATAGAGTAAGAAAACCAGACAGCAAAGATCACTGGGAGCCATCTGAAAGGCTGCCTATCATAATAGTTAAGACAGTGTGGTGTTGGCATATAGATAAATCGGGAAACTAATTTGATATTCCAGAGCTAGGCCCATACATATATGGTCAGTTAATTTCAGCAAACATGCCAAGGTAATTTAGCGGAAGAAAAGACACTTTTTTCAACAAGTAGTGTTTGAACAACTGGATATTCTTTTGACCTTTTAATTTTTACCTTGTGTCATCCATAGTAACTAACTCAAAATTGTCTGTGGACCCAGATATAAAGGCCAAAACTATAAAACTTCCAGAAGACAACATGTTTAAATTTTTGCAACTTTGGGACAGGCAAATATTTTTTAGAGCACAAAAAAAGTAAACCAAAGAATAAAAAACAAATGCATTGAATTTCATCAAAAATAAAACTTTTGCTGTTAAAAGACAACATTAAGTACATGGAAGAAAGTCACACACTGAAAGAAACAAAATATTTGTTTCCAGAAGAGTTCTCAGAACTAAATAGTTAGAAGGTAACCAAATTTAAAAATGAGTTAAAGACTGGAATGAACACTTCAAAAAAAAGTGTCAAATAAGCACACTATATTCTTTTTTATTATTTTTAATTTTTTTAGCTTTTTAAAATTTTCATGAGTACACAATAGGTATATAGATTTATGGGGTACATGAGATGCTTTGATACACACATGCAATGTGAAATAAGTATAACATACAAAATGAGGTATCCTTCCCCTCAAACAGTTATCCTTTGAGTTGCAAACAATTCAGTTATATTCCTTAAGTTATTTAAAAATGGACCATTAAGTTGTTATTGACTATAGTCAACCTATTGTGCTATCAAATAGTGGGTCTTACTCATTCTTTAACTAGTTTTTCTGTACCCATTAACTATCTCCACCTCCCCTGCAGCCCCTCATTATTCTTCCCAGCTTCTGGTAACCGTCTTCTACTCTCTACCTCCGTGAGTTCAATTGTTTTGATTTTTAGATCCCACAAATAAGTAAGAACATGCAGTGTTTATCTTTCTGTGCCCAGCTTACTTCACGTAACATAACATAATAATCTCCAATTCCATCTATGTAGTTGCAAATGACTGGATCTTATTCTTTTATGTGGAATATAAAGAATATTTATTGTATTCTATTTATTATAATATTTATTATATAGTGCTGCATTGTGTATATGTACCATATTTTCTTTATCCACTCATCTGTTGATGGACACATGGGTTGCTTCCAAATCTTAGGTATTGTAAACAGTGCTGCAACAAACATAGGAATTCAGTTAACTGTTCGGTATACTGAGTTTCTTTCTTTTGGGTGTATACCCAGCAGTGGGATGACTAGATCATGTGGTAGCTCTATTTTCAGTTTTTTGAGGAACCTCAAACTGTTCTCCATAGTGGTTGTACTAATTTACATTCACACCAACAGTGTATAAGGGTTTCCTTTTCTTCACATTCTCTCCAGCATATGTTATTGGCTCTTTGGGTATAAGCCATTTAACTGGAGTGAGATGATACTTCATTGTAGTTTTGATTTGCATTTCTCTGATAATCAACGATATTGCACATCTGTTCACATCTCTGTTTGTGTTGGTATGCATTTTTTTGAGAAGTGTCTATTCAGATCTTTTGTCCATTTTTAATTGGATTATTAGCTTTATTCCTATATAGCTGTTTGAGCTCCTTATATATTCTGGTTATTAGTCTCTTACCAGAGGAGTAGTTTGCAAATATTTGCTCCCATTCTGTGGGTTGTCTCTTCACTTTGTTGATTGCTGTTTTTGCTGTGCAGAATCTTTTTAATTTGATGCAATCCCATATGTCCATGTTTGCTTTAGTTGCTTGTGCTTCTTGGGTATTCATCAAGAAATGTTTGCCCACACCATTGTCCTGGAAAGTTTCTCCAATGTTTTCTTGTAGTAGTCTCATAGTTTTAGGTCTCAGATTTAAGTCTTTAATACAATTTTGATTTTTTTTGCATATGGTAATAAATAGGGGTCTAGTTTCATTTTTCTGCATATGGATATCCAGTTTTCCCAGCAACATTTATGGAAGATACTATCTTTTCCCCAGTGTATGTTCATGGCACCTTTATCTAAACTGAGTTTAATGTGGGAGTGTGGAGTTGTTTCTGGGTCACTATTTTGTTCTATTGGTCTATGCGTCTGTTTTTAATGCCAGTACCATGCTGTTTGGGGTACTGTAGCTTTGTAGTATAATTTAAAGTCAGGTAATGTGATTCCTTCAGTTTTGTAATTTTTGGTTAGGATGGTTTTGGCTATTCTAGGTCTTATGTCATTCCATATACATTTTAGGATTTTTTTTTTTCTATTTCTGTGAAGAATGTCATTCGTATTTTGATAGGGATCACATTGAATCTGTAGACTGCTTTTGGTAATATGAATATTTTCACAATATTGATGCTTCAATCAATTAACATAGAATATTTTTCCATTTTTTAGTGTCCTCTTCAATTTCTTTCATCAGTATTTTATAGTTTTCCTTAAAGAGATCTTTCACTTCTTTGGTTAAGTTAATTACTAGGTATTTAATTTTATGTGTGGCTCTTGTAAATGGGATTACTTTATTTCTTTTTCCCATTGTTCACTGTTGGCATTTAGAAATGCCACTTTTTTCGTATGTTGATTTTGTATCCTGCAACTTTACTAAATTTGTTTATAAGTTCTAATAGTTGTTCTTTGAAGCCTAGATTTTTAAAATATTAGTTATATCATCTGTGAACAAGGATAATTTGGCTTCGTTTTCAATTTGGATGCTCTTTATACCTTTCTCTTGTCTGATTGTTCTAGCTAAGGCTTCCAGTAGTATGCTGAATAACAGAAGTGACAGTAGGCATTCTTGCTGTGTTCTAGATTTTAGAGTTTTTCTCCATTCAGTATGATACTAGCTGTGGGTCTGTCATATATGGCTATTATGTTGAGGTAGATTCCTTCTATCCCCAGTTTTTGGGGATTTTTATCATAAAGAGATGTTGGATATTATGTTTTTTTCCAGCATCAATTGAAATGATCATATAGTTTTTATTCTTCATTCTGTTGATATGATGTACCATGTTGATTGATTTGCATTTGTTGAACTATACTTCATCTCAGGGATAAATCCCACTTGGTCATTATGTTAGTCTTTTCTCACATTGCTATAAATAACTGAGACTGGGTAACTTATACAGAAAAGAAGTTTAATTGACTCACAGTCCCACAGGCTATAAAGGAAGCATGGCTTGGAGGCCTCAGGAAACTTACAATCATTGCAGAAGGCGAAGGGAAAGCAAGCAGATCTAACCATGGCAGAGCAGGAGAGAGGAAAGAGGAAAGTTCTACACACCTTCAAACAACCAGATCTTATGAGGACTCACTCACTATCACAAAAAAAGCCAGGGGGAAATCCATCCCCCATGATTTAATATCTCCTACCAGGTCTTTTCCCCATCACTGGGGATTACAATTCAACATAAGATTTGGATGGGAACACAAAACCAAAGCATACATATTATTCTGCTTCTGATCCTTCTCAAATCTCATGTTCTTCTCACATTTCAAAACACAGACTTGCCTTCCCAACAGTCCTCCAACATTTCAGCTCATTCCAGCATTAACTCAAAAGTCCAAATCCAAAGTCACATCTGAGACAAGATAAGTTCCTTCCATCTATGATCCTGTAACATGAAAAACAAGTCAGTTACTTTCAAGATGCAATGGGGGTATAGGCTTTGGATAAATCCTACCATTCCAAAAGGGAGAAATTGACCAAAACAAAGGGGTTACAGGACCAATGCAAGTCCAAAACCCAGCAGGGCAGACATTAGATCTTAAAGCTCTGAAATAATTCCCATTGACTCTATGTGTCACATCCACTGATGCAAAGGTGGGCTCTCAAGGCATTGGTAGTTTCACATCTGTGACACTGCAGAGTACAGCCCTCATGGATGCTTTTACAAGCTGGCATTGAGTGACTGTGTCTTTTCCAGGCACACATTGCAAGCTATCAAGTGGATCTACCATTCTGGGGGCTGGAGGATGGTGTCCCTCTTCTCACAGCTCCATTAGGCAGTGCTCCAGTGGGGACTCTGTGTGGTGGCTCCAACCCCACATTTCCCCTCTGCACTGCCCTCATATGGGAGGGCTCTACCCCTGCAGCAGACTTCTGCCTGTACATCCGAGTGTTTTCATACATCCTCTGAAATCTAGGCAGAGGCTTCCAAACCTCCACTCTTGCCTCCTATGCACCTAAAGGCCCTAAACCATGTAGAAGCCATCAAGGCTTGGGGCTTGCACCCTCTGAAGCAATGTCCCAAGCCATACCTAGGCCCCTTGTAACCATGGCTAGAGCTAGGGCAGCTAGGATGCAGGGCTCCATGTCCCAAGACTGCACAGAGCAGCAGGGTCCTGGACCTGGCCCAGGAAACCATGTTTCCCTCATAGGCCTCCAGGCCTCTGATGGGAGGGGCTGCCACAAAGGTCTCTGAAATGCCCTGGAAATATTTTCCCCATTGCCTTGGCTATTAGCATTCGGCTCTTCTTATGCAAATTTCTGCAGCCTTGAATTCTTCCCCAGAAAATGGGTTTTCCTTTTCTACTGCATGGTTGGGCTGCAAATTTTCCAAACTTTTATAACCTGCATTCCTTTTAAATAGAAGTTATAGTTTCAGGTCATTTCTTTGTTTATGCAAATGATTGTAGGCTTTTAGAAGCAGCAAGGCCACATCTGGAGTACTTTGCTGCTTAGAAATTTCTCCTGCCAGATATTTTAAATAGTCTTTCTCAAGTTCAGAGGTCCACAGATCTCTAGGGCAGAGGCACAATGCTGCCAGTATCTTTGCTAAAGCATAGCAAGTGTGAGCTTTACTCCAATTTTCAGTAAGTTCCTCATCACCATATGGACCACCTCAGCTTGGACTTCACTATCAGCATTTTGATCACAACCATTCAACACATCTCTAGAAAGTTCCAAACTTTCTCTCATCTTCCTATTTTCTTCTGATCCCTCCAAACTGTTCTAAGCTCAGCCCATTATCCAGTTCTAAGGTGGCTTCCACATTTTCAGGTATCTTTATAGCAGTGCCCTACTTCTCTGGTACTAATTTTCTGTACTAGTCCATTCTCACATTGCTATAAAAAAAAAACTACCTGAAACTGCGTAATTTATGAAGAAAAGAGGTTTAATTGACTCACAGTTCCACATGCTGTAAATGAAGCATGGCTGGGAGGCCTCAGGAAACTTACAATCATTGCGGAAGGTGAAGGGGAATCAAGCATGTCTTACCATGGTGGAGCAGGAGAGAGAGAGAAGGGGGAAGTGCTATACACTTTTAAACAACCAAATCTGTTGAGAACTCACATACTACCATGAGAACAGCAAGGAGGAAATCTACCACCATAATTTAATCACCTCTCACCAAGTTCCTTCCCTAACGTTGGGAATTAAAATTTGTCATAAGATTTAGGTGGGGACACAGTCAAACTGTTTCAGTCATGGTGAATGATCTTTCTAATGTTTTGTTGAATTCAGTCTCCTAGTATTTTGCTGAGAATTTTTGCATCAATATTCATCAGATATATTGGCTTGTACTTGTGTTTTTTTGTTTTGTTTTGTTGTGTGTGTGTGTGTGTGTGTGTGTATGTGTGTGTGTGTGTGTGTTTGATGGGTCTTTGCCTGATTTTAGTATCAGGGTATGCTTGTCTCATAGAATGAGTTTGGAAATTTTCCCTCCTCCTTATTTTTCAGAATAGTTTGAATCAGATTGGTATTAGTTATTCTTTAAATATTTGGTAGAATTCAGCAGTGAAACCATCAGGTCCCAAGCTTTTCTTTAGTGGGAGACATTTTATTACAGCTTCAATCTCATTACTTGTTACTGGTCTGTTCAGGTTGTGGATTTCTTTTGGTTCAATCTTTCTAGGTTGAATGTATCTAGAAATTTGTCCACTTCATCTGTATTTTCCAATTTATTGGCATATAGTTGCTCATAGTAGCTGCTAATGAGCCTTTGAATTTCCGTAGTATCAATTAAAATGTTTCCTTTTTTATTTCTAATTTTATTTAGATAGTCTCTCTTTTTTCATTGTTGGCTAAAGGTTTTTCAATTTTGTTTAACTTTTCAAAAATCAACTTTTTGTTTCATTGGTATTTTGTATTGTTTTTTCATTTCAATTTCATTTATTTCTGCTCTGACATTTATTATTTCTTCTACTAATTATGGGTTTTGTTTTTTCATACTTTTCTAGTTCTTTAAGATTATTAGATTATTTATTTGAAGTTTTTCCTTGTTTTGATGTAGGCACTGATAGCTATAAATTTCCATCTTAGTACTAATTTTGCTGTATCCCATAGGTTTTGGTATATTGTGCTTCCATTATCATTTGTTTCAATAAATTTTTCAATCTCCTTTTTAATGTCTTCATTGATACACTGATCATTCAGAAGCATATTCTTAAATTTCTGTGTATTTGTATAGTTTCCTAAATTCATCTTGTTATTAAAATCGAATTTTATTCCACTGTGGTCAGAGAAGATGCTCGATATTATTTAAATGGGTTTTGAATGTTTTAAGATTTGTTTTGTGACCTAACATATGACATATTCAAGATATATATATTCTTGATAATATATATATATCCATGTGCTGAGGAAAAGAACATGTATTCTGCAGCTCATGGATAAAATTTTCTGTAAATATTAGATCCATTTGGTCTATGGTGCAGATGAAGTCCAACAAGTTTTCTTGTTGATTTTCTGTCTGGAAGATCTGTCCAATGCTGAAAGTGTAGTGTTGAAGTCTCCAGCTATTACTGTATTGGGGCCTATATCTTTCTTTAGCTCTGATAATATTTCCTGTTCATATCTAGGTTATCCACTGTTGGGTGCATATATAGTTAAAATTGTTATATAGTTTGTATACTTTTGTGAAATTAATACTTTTATCATTATATAGTGACTTTCTTTGTCTCTTCTTTTAGTTTTCGTCTTGAAATCCATTTTGTCTAATATAACTATAGCTATTCCTGCTCCTTTTTTTTTTGTTTCCATTGGCATGGAATATCTTTCTCTATCCCTTTATTTTCAGTCTGTGTGGTCTTTATAGGTAAAGTGTGTTTCTTGTAGTCAACAGATCAACAGATCTTGTTTTTCCATTCATTTAACCAATCTATGTCCTTTGATTGCAGAGTTTACCCCATTTACAGTCAATATTATTATTGATAAGTAACAACTTACTACTGCCATTTTATTATTTGTTTTCTGATTGTTTTATGGTCTTCTCTACTTTCCTTTTTCCCTTCTGTCTTCCTCTAGTGAAGGTGATTTTTTCTGATAATATGTTTTAGTTTTTCTTGCTTTTTATTTTTTATGTATTCATTGTATTTATTTTTTATGTATTCCTTTTTCTGGTTTCAGGTTACCATGAGGCTTACCAATGCTATCTTATAACCCATTATTTTAACCTTATAACAACTTAACACAAGTTGCATAAACAAACAAGCAGAAAGAAAACTAATAAAAACTCTATTTTAACTTTGTCTCCCTGCTTTTTAACTTTTTGTTGTTTCTACTTATATTTTATTGTATTGTCTATGTCTTGAAATGTTATTGTAGTTATTATTTTCCATTGGTTCATCATTTAGTTTTTTTACTTAGGATAAGAGCAGTTTATACACCACAGTGACAGTTTTACAGTATTGTGTTTGTTTGCCATATTTACTATTACCAGGGAGGTTTTTGTTTGTTTATTTGTTTGTTTTTTTCAGAGTCTCATTCTGTCACCCAGGCTGGAGTGTAGTGGTGCAGTCTCGGTTCCCTGCAAGCTCTGCCTCCCAGGTTCATGCCATTCTCCTGCTTCAGCCTCCTGAGCTCCTGAGTAGCTGGGACTACAGGCGCCTGCCACCATGCCTGGCTAATTGTGTGTGTGTGTGTGTGTGTGTGTGTGTGTGTGTGTGTATTTTTAGTAGAGATGGAGTTTCACCATGTTAGCCACGATGGTCTTGATCTCCTAACCTCATGATCCACCCACCTCGGCCTCCCAAAGTGCTGGGATTACAGGCACGAACCACCGTGCCCAGCCACCAGTGAGTTTTGTACCTTCAGGTGATAAGTTATTGTTCATTAATGTCCTTTTCTTTCTGTTTGAAGGACTCTTTTTAATATTTCTTCTAGTGTGGATAAAATTTCACCTTTTGTTTGTTTGGGAAAGTCTCCATTTCTGCTTCATGTTTGAAGGATATTTTTTGCCAGATATACTATTCTAGGGTAAAAGATTTTCCCTTCAGCACTTTAAATATGTTATGCCACTCTCTCCTGGCCTGTGAGGTTTCCACTAAAAAGTCTGCTGCCAGACGTATTGGAGCTCAATTTCATGTTATTTATTTTTTTTTCTTGGCACTTTTAGGATCCCTTCTTTATCCATGGCCTTTGGAAACTGATGACTAAATGTCTTGAGGTAGTCTTCTTTGGGTTAAGTCTGCTTGGTGTTTTATAATCATCTTGTATTTGGATGTTGATATCTTTCTCTAGGTTTGGAAAGTTCTCTGTTATTATCCCTTTGAATAAACTTTCTACCCCTATGTCTTTCTCCAGTTTCCCTTCAAGGTCAACAAATTTTAGATTTGCCCTTTTGGCGCTATTTTCTAGATTCTGTTTAAGTGCTTCATTGTTTTTATTCTTTTTTTCCCTCTCTGGCTGTATGCTTTCAAGTAGCCTGTCTTCAAGCTCACTAGTTATTTATTCTGCTTGATTAATTCTGTTATTAAAGGATCCCAATGTATTCTTTAGTATACCAATTATATTTTTCAGCTTCAGAATTTCAGCTTGATTCTTTTTAATTATTTCAATGTCTTTGTTGAATTTATCTGATAGAATTCTGAATTTCATCTCTGTGTTATCTTGAATTTATTTGAGTTTCCTCAACACAGCTATTTTGAATTCTCTATCTGAAAGGCCACATATCTCTATTTCTCCAGGATTAGTCCCTGGTGCCTTATTTAGTTAATTTGGTGAGGTCAAGTTTTCCTGGATGATGTTGATGCTAGTAGATATTCTTTAGTGTCCAGGCATTAAGCAGTTAGGTATTTATTGCAGTCTTCACTGTCTGGGCTTATTTGTAGCCATCCTTTTTGGGGAGGTTTTCTAGATACTAAAAAGGACTTTGGTATTGTGATCTAAGTGGTATCTGCGTTAGGGAGCACCCCAAGCCCAGTGGCACTGTGATTCTTGCAAACTTGTAGAGGCATCACCTTGATTGTCTTGGTTCAGATCCAGGTTAATTCTCTGGATTACCAGGCAGAGACTTTTGTTCTCTTCTCTTCCTTTATCCCAAATATACAGAGTCTCTCTCTCTGTTCTGAGCCACCTAAAGCTGGGAGTGAAGTGACAGAAAAAGCCCTGTGGCAACCACTATTATGACTGTGCTGGGTCAGACTTGAAGTCAGAAAAGCACTGGCTGTAACCACTCCCTGGCTACTGCCTATGTTCACTCAATGCCCTGGGGCTGTGCAATCAGCAGGTGGCAAAGCCAGCCAGGCTTGTGTCCTTCCCTTCAGAGCAGGCCCTGGGTGGGTCCAGAAGTGCTGTCCAAGAGTCAGAGACTACAGTCAAAAACCTTACAGGTCTACCTTGTGTTTTACTGTGTTGCAGCTGAGCTGGCATTCGAACTACAAAAGGCAGTCCTTGCCACTCTTCCCTCTCTTTTCCAAAGGCAGAGGAGCCTCATCCATAGCCACCATGAGGAGTACTGCTACACTATTGCTGGTGTTCTCTTAAGGCCCAAGTTCACTTAAGTCAGCTTGTGGTGGATGCTGCCTGGCCTGGGACTCACCCTTCAGGAAAATGGGATCCCTTTGATCCAGGGCATGTCCATAAATGCTGTTCAAGAGTCAAGTCCTGAAATCGAGGACCCGAAGAACCCACTTGGTGCTCTACCCCACTGTGGCTTTGCTGGCACCTAAGGTACAAGACAAAATCCCCTTTGCTTTTCTCAAGAGTAAGGAATTTGCCCAGTAGCCACCACAGGTGGTAGGTAATGTGCTGAGACTCACCTGAAGCCAGCAAGTCTCAGAGGCTCACCCAAAGCCCTTGATGTAGTAGCTGGGTCTTACTGCTGTTTACTTGGGGTCCAAGGGCTCTTCATTTAGTAGGTGACGAATGCTGGCAGAACTACGTCTCTTTCTTCAAGGCAGTGGGTTCCCTTCTGGCCCAGGGTGTGTCTAGAAATGTCATCTGGGAACTAGGGCTGAAATGGGGACCTCATGACTCTGACTGGTGTCCTATCCTGCTGTGGCTGAGCTGGTATCCAAGATGCAAGACAAACTCCTCTCAACTCTTCCCTTTCGTTTTCTCAAGAGCAAGGAAGGGGTCTCTTTTGGACCCTCAAGCTGTGCAGCCTGGGGTTAGGGGAGGGGTGATAACAGCACTTTTGGCTTCCTCGACTGATGTTTCTGTGTCATGTTCCCCCTCAGTCCACTGTCTCTGGCCTGAATTCAGCTCTAGGACTTGCCTGAATTGCAGTACTTATGGTCTAGACTGCCTTTTAAGTTTACTTGGAGGCTCAGAGTGCTGTAGCCCTCAGTACTGAGGTTTGCAGGCACTCACGTTTGGACCATTGGTATCTCCAATTCTCCCTCTGACTAGGGCTGTTTTAAATGCTCCCTTAGTGAGTGAGCATCACCTGATTTTTGTCCAATTTTCATTTCTGCTGTAACAGGACAACATGGAGTTCAATGCCTCACAATTGCTGTGTTCTTCCTCCCCCAGTACCCAGAGATATTCTCTGTACCAGGCCACTGCCACCAGGGTAGGGAAGAGTGGCATCAGCAATTCAGGGCTGTTTTTTTAATCTCTTCAGAGCCTCTCTCAACAATATGAAGTTAAAACCCAGTACTATGAGTGCTCATCTGATTTTTGGTTCTTATGAAGATTTTTTTTTTTTTTCTATGTAGATAGTTGTTAACTACTTGGTGTCCTTGCACGGAGAACGATTGGTGGAGCCTTCTATTCCACCCTCTTGCTCTGCCTGTCTCTCAGAAAGATTCTTAACATCTTTACTTATCAAATATCAGAGAATTAAGACCACTATGAGATACCAGCGTACAACCACTCAAATGACTAATACTAAAAAGACTGACATTACAAAGCATTGGTACTTTGTGGAGTAACTGGAACTCTGATACATTGCTTGAGGAAATATAAAATGAGACAATCTCTTTGATAAATTTGTCAATTTCTTATAATGTAAAACAAATACTATTTACCCTAGCAATTCCGCTCCTTGGACTTGTGCAATAATAATGAAACAGAAATGTTTACAGAAAAACATATTCAGCAATGAACAGTTTTGTTCAGAATAGTCAGCAATGGAAACCACCCAAATGCTCAAAAACTAATGAATGGTTAAATGAATTATGATATATGCAAATGGTGGAATACGGTTGGAATATGATTTTGCAATAAAAAGAAAAAAACTACTGATACATACAACAACATAGGATGAATCTTAAAATATATACTCTAAGGAAAAGAAGCCAGACTGAAGAAAGTACATATTGTATATTTCATTTATATGGAATTATAGAGAAGTCAAAACTAACTTAGAGTGATATATAGCAGATTAGTGGTTGCCTGGATCTCAGGGTGGATAGGGGGAATTTGCTACAAAGGGTCACAAGGGATGACCTTTGTGGTGGAAATCTGCTGTATCTTGATTGTGGTGGCAATTACTTGGATGCATACATTTATCAAACTCACAGAATTATATACTTAAAATGAATGCATTTTATCGTCTGTACATTATTCTTCAATAATAGTAATTTAAAAAGGAACATGTTAATGTAAAAAATTCTAGTTAACTGAAAGTTACCATGTAAAATATATATGATGTATATATTTTTAGACATTTAGAAAATGTAAAAGAAATACAAATTGATCACAAAAATTATATTGACCATGATTTCCTTTTCTATGGGAGATCTTCTTTCACTTCCTGAAGTTTCTGATGGTTACTATTACCAACATCAACAGCAGACATGGTGTTGACTGGCAGAACGCCCAGATGTATGACTATTTTGAGTACTGAAAGTACATGGAAGCCTTTAGCTACAGTTGGTTATCTTTGTCTATATGCAGAGAGACTCTTCTCATGTTGGGATATTTGACTTCAATTGCAAAGAACACAGTACAGCTTACCTTGTGCTTTGTAAGTTAACACCTGTTGCTCAGAAATTCAGCTATGTCTTCTTATGCATCTGTGTTGGTATCTGGAAGAAGGAGGTATTCTGCTTCATTACTCTCACACTGCTAAATGTTACTTCCCAGTAGGGATTTGGGAAGCAAGGAAGGAGTAAAGAATGGTATTCATTTTGTGGTGTTTTCTGATGCCAGTATCTTGTAACATGGGGAGAAGCACTGAGGGCTGAAGTTTTTCAGTACGTTTTATTTCACAGAGACGCTCTATATCTCAAATCACTAGCACATCAATAGGCTTTAACTGGTTTCTCTGTCTCCAGTATTTTCTGATTCAAGTCATTTTTACTTAGTTCCTCCAGTCTAATCATTCCAGTGGATTAAATCAGAGGCCTTCCTATCAACTAAAAAAAAAATCAAGCAAGAAACTGTTATAGAAGTATATTTATCCATAAATTTTATGAAAGTGCTGTATACGTATAAATATTATAAAAACATTTATATATAAATTATACAAGCATTACTATACTAATAAAGTATAAAATATATGTTATTTTAAAACATTTATTATTGTAGTGTTATTATTCTATTATGAACTGGTATTACAAAACATGATACGTACGTAGGGAGAAGTTCATAGTTAATAGTAAAAGTGAATCCACATATCAGGTAGTCTTCTTAGTAATTTCATATTATTTTGGTTGTCCTTCTATTAGCTAAAATTATAATACAGTCATGTGACTAATGAAAAGCTCATAATAAAAGTATAGGTGTCAGTTTTAGATTTCTTATTTACTTAATTGAATTATCTTTAGTCTGGACCTCTTTTATGAAAAAGAAAATAACTTCTAAAATCACATGTCTATTTTGGGAGTGCTTGGATAATTAAACTCTGCAAGTCTAAAGTCTACTTAACCAGCCAGGATATTACAGCAAACTGCAATGCAGCACAATCTGATCAAATGAATGAGGGTACCATTCAGGGCAGTGGAATTCCCACTTTTTAAAAAAAATACCTTGAGTACTGAATATTGTATTTGACTATCCTGGAGGTGACAGTGGCAATACATATGTAAAATGTTATTAATGCTTAATTTTTATTATTTTAAGATAAATATATAAATAAAAATAGAAGTACACGTTTTCCTTCCACATCCAAATCGACTGTCTTTAACTTCCACTGCCTAATTATAAGTGCCTTGAACACAGCTCACGCTCAGTAAATGTCTAATGAAAGAATGAAGGAATGCTATTTGGTATAAGGATTCATTTGTTTGTGTCTATGCCTAACTTCCCTAATTAAATTATAAGACTCTTGAGGGCAAGGATTGTATGTAATTTTTTTTTTTTTAGTTTCCAACTAGTCCACAGCAATAAACTAAGGCAAAGTTAGCCAGATGCAAATGCTCCCATTCTATGTACCCTGTTTAGTGTGGCTCCCAAGAGCCATTTATCATTTGACCCAAAAAGCAAGGCTACTTTTGCATTTAGTCTAGCTCTTTTAAAATTATTTGCATAAGCCCATTGATACTAATAATCAGTTATCACACATTTTCTCCTCTCTACCCCATGCTATGCAATAGTGACTAAAGAATCATTACCAACTCTACTATAATTATTTATCTATGTGCATCACATATTAAGCTGTAAATTTATGAGAATGAAAACAATACTTGTCTTATACTTAGCATAATAACAACACTTATAGCAAGTGCTTGATAAATGTTTTACTGAATGAGCAATTCATTAGTTTAAAAATAAGAACATTTCTTTCCATCTGAAGGTAGACCATTTTACTTGAAGAAAACATTTGCAAAATAGAATTAGTAGTAGATACAATTTTTTACACAGAGAGGCTAACTTACTTCCAGTTACTGGGGGCCTTTAATCAGAATGATGTAATTGCCTCAAGTCATTCATATCCCTTTACACACACAGTCTAAACATTACAGAATACTCGCACTAATTGTCTCAACTATACTGTAATACTCGTATGACACTACATATACAGATGATCTTAAGTAGTGTCCAAATGTATTAGTTTTCTATTGTTGCATTAAAATGACCACAAATATAGTGGCTTAAACAATACAAATTTTCTCATAGCTTCTGTAAATAAGGACTATGGATATGAATTAGCTGGGACCTCTGCTCAGGACGATACCAGGCTGAAATCAGAGTGCTGACCAAGACTGCAATCTCTTTTGTGGCTAAGGTTCCTTTTACAAGCTTGTTGGTTGTTCACAGAACGTGGTTTCTTGAGTTGTAGGAGCTTAGACTTCAGCTCCTAGAGGCTACTTAGTGTTCACTATATTTTGAGGAAAACCTTTCCCTTTCATCTTGGGTCCAGTGATTGGTGGCCTGCAAACTAACTGTCAATGGACAGATTAACAGATGAAAACACAAGGTTTATTTATGCATGCATGGTATGTAGATGGGAGTGCTCAATGAGGAGTAACTCCCTGAATAACCATAAATAAAGGCTCACATACTAAACTTAACAAAAAGGTTAAGATTTTAATTGGAAAAGTATGGAATGGTCTACTGGGCTTTATGATGCTTATGGACAGCTATATTTGCACTTTCTGGTGATAAGGATCAGTCTTTTTTTCAATCAGAAGGGGAGGCAATGGCAACTATATTTTCAGGAGGGTCTGCTTAAGTTTAAATAATATTTTTTTTCTGTTGCTGCTGATTGTTCAGATGCTTTCAGTTTAAATAAATGTTTATACCACTTTAGTGAGCTATTTATGACTTCCTTTGCCATATGGCCTTCTCTACAACATTGCATTTTGCTTCTGTAAGAGCAACAGGAAAATATCTGTTGCAGCTTGTTGCCTCTTTTAAGAGCTTGTCTGCTCAAGTCAGGCCTACTCAGGATAATCTCTCTTTGATTAACTAAGAGCCAACTGATTAGGGACCTTAATTACATATTTTTAAAAATCTCATTTCTATATAATGGAATATAATCACAAGAACAATATGGAATCATAGACCTTGCATTCAAGGGGAGGGATTATATAGGTCTTATCACCAGGAGAAGGATGTTTTAGGGGCAATCTTCCTACCATACCAAATGACGGGATAAGAAGTTAAGTCCAGTACTACTGGAAATCATAAAATACAGAAATGATTACACACACACATGTTCCACACTGATAAGGTAATAAAATTGATGCTATGTGCCAATTGGTTAGGCCAGATGATATCTCATATCATCCATAACAGTATGTGGAAAAAAGAAAGTCCATTTGTGAATTCAATATTTTTTAAACCATCTTTAAAATTTTTTCTCATATCTGATACAGTTTTCAATAATAGAAACATGCATATAACATAAACATAGTTAATTTCTCTTCTTTGAAATTCCAACTTCTCCTTTTAGCCAGTTGGGTCTATTGGCCACAAGTCCCCTCATTAACCACAAAGAGATGGCCTATATTAGTTAACTATTTCTGTGTAACCAATTGCCCCTGAATTTAGTTGCGCAAAACAACACAGAGTTTCTGGGTACTTCTATGAATCAGGAATCTAAGCATTACTTAACTGGGTTCTCTGCTTTGGTCTCTCTCCCAGGGCTGCAATCAAGGTCTCACTCAGGCAGGATCTATTTCCAAGCTTACTCATTGACCGTTAACAGGATTCAGTTCCTTGAGAGCTGTTAGTCTAAAGACCTCTGCTCCCAGCTGGTTGTTGGCCAAGAGCCACTCCCACCTCTGTGTCACATGGGCCTCTCCAACATGGCAGTTCACTCATCAAAGCAAGGAAAAAAGTAGCAAGACAAAAGTTATAACCTTTTGTAACCTAATCTCAGAAAGGGCATCCCATCATGTTTGTCTTATGTATTCATTAGAAGCAAGTCATAGGTTCAGCCCACACTCACAGAGAGGGATATGAATGCAGGAGGGCAAGGATTGTTAGGTGCCATCTTAGAAGTGGGCTTCCCACAGTGCCTGAATGACGGTACAATTTATCACACTGAGGAGAAACAAATTAAAGTGCTTATTTCCAAGAAATGAAACAAATAGTTGCTCTGATTACATTTACTTATTCAGAGCCAAAGCAACCAAACTTGATGGGACTGGGTGTATAATGGGAGTGGTTAGCCCTTGTCTGAGGAGAGAGGGCAAATGGAACCTAAAGATGAGAAACTAAATTCAACATCAGAGGAGTGACATTAAGTACCAGGTCCAAGGTATGAGTTTGAGACTGTGGATGAGAGAAGAATAAAAGGTCAGAAGCCCAGGAATACCAAGTCAATATAGAAGCAAAATGTCAGACCAAATGTAGCAGAAAAGTTCAAGAACAAAGAGGACTCCTGGCTTTAAAGACACGAGGTTAGGCTTTTCCTTACAATTATTGAATGGTTATGAAGTACTGCTGTATTTTTGCTTTACATTCAAACGAATAGAAAACTTACTGGTTCCGTAAAAATGTTGAAATTGAGAAGTATTACTCCAAATAAAATTAAAAGTCATCAAAATATTCATTTTTTTTAGCCAAAAGTAGATTATATATTTTCTTACAAAATGCATAGATACTGTTTTGTATCTATTGATTCTATTTTCTTTTCTAATAAGATTTACAGTATGAAGCACCATTTTATACCAGGTGCTGTGGCTACACCTCAAAGTCATCTGGCTTAAATCACATACTGGTGAAGCCACCATTGGCTTCTCCTTCTGACTGTTTATTTTTATTTTTAACATTCCCTTATTTTGACCTTAAGAAGCTACTTTCCATGAAAGTCAACAAATCATGTACTCTAGAAAATATAGTATCCTTTCACAGTATTTTCAAAAGTGGTGATTTCCTTGCCTTTAAAATTTTATTTTTACAATTTTTTTTACTTGCCACATAACCATGTGATAGAAAGGTGAAACTAAAGCCATATTGAAAAAAAAGAACCACTCATTTCTAGTAAAAGAAATCTAGTTATACTTAATTCTCTTTTTGCCTGCCTCCAAGTATAATTTCTACTAGATTACAGAAGTAACCAATTACTTTCATCTACCTTTCCCTTCATGTGCCTTGAAACTAACTTTTTAACTTTTATTTTGAGAGTTTAAATTTATTTTTAAATAAATTTATTTATTATCTCTCCTAATTTTAGATCATTTAATCATAATTATTCTTAAACTTTCTTTCATTTCTATCTTTAGACATACTTCTTTGTATATATTGAGCTCTAGCACCATTTGTTTAGCTTTCATTTAAATTAGCAGTCAGATGAATAGCAACTAATAAACCAGTATGCAGCAATTTAAATGTTTATTAAAACTTACCAATCAGAACCTAACTTCCAGCTTTGCTTATTCAGAAAGGATTGACATTTTCTTGCCACACCATCTACTAAAGATAAGACATGCAGTTTCAGATTAAATTAAACATGCCGTTTCTGTATATTTGGGTTATCTTTTATTGTTTTTGAAAAAGCAAATCATTCTGAGAACTTATCTAAATTTTAAAGGTTGTGATTTTCAGGGTATCAAAATATTTTGCAAATTATTTTCTTTAACAACCTACCATGGTGTCTGAAATTTAGGCACTTGTGATTCTTATGGGTTGTTAAAGCTAGATATAGATAGATAGACAGAAAGATAGATAGATAGATAGATAGATAGATAGATAGATAGATAGATAGAAAGAAATAGACTTAGATATGGAATATAGACGAATGGTATATATTGCATCACTGAAAAAAATCCTTCAACTAATTTATCAGACCAAGCCTTTGAAGTGTTGTATGGATAAACAAGATTCTTGTGTGTGCCTGTGTGTATTTATATGTATGTGAGTTTTGGGTTGGGGAGTGAAAGAACTAGGAAAATATGTGCCTCAAGGGAGGAAAATCAGGAATGGGGCAACAAAGTGTACTCAGAGGAAGCCTGAGTAACAGATGGGGAATGATGTTACTAGGACAAGGTCATGAAACAGGAAAGGGTGTCAGAATTTAAAGCATATCTGCCCTCTAATGTATGAAATTTTTAGAATATGTTAATTTAATTTTAGCTCTTCAGTGGGTTATGCCTAAGAATTAAAGGAGGCTTTAAGAAATAAAATGCAACCTTGAAATAACTTTTCTTTATTGGGTCCTAATAAAGAGTTTCAAATGCCACTCTCTGTTTGTGACAAATCACACACATGTTCATTGCTACATTTCTGGAGTCTTGAAATTTGCAACTGCCAAAACTAATAAAATAAATAGTCCTTTTTCTTCCTAGGAAGAAATTATTCTAAATTTAAAAGCCAATTCCCAAAAGAGTTTATGCTATTGAGAGAAAATTTGTGAAGAGTCTATTAGTTACTTTTTAAATGCTGCCAATTTTTAAATGCTGTTAATTTTTAAATAATGTTGACTTGCAAGAACAGTTAATCATTTATTCAATATGTGAAAAGTACTTGACTTCATCTAAGTTTACAGTTGCCCAAATACAAGGTCAGGAATGAAGTTAAATATGTCAGCATTGTACTGCCTTCTTGTCTTATTTCTCCTTTCTTCTATCACTTTGACCTCCTGTGCCTTCCAAAGTGAATGAGGTAACAATTCGAATGCTGATTGCTTGTGAAAAGGGCATCTTTATTCATTGAGACAATCCTTCTAGGCTTAAAATCAACTCAAAATCAAGGAGAAGGGTAAGACTGTAAAGTATTGGGGTGGCCGGGCGCGGTGGCTCAAGCCTGTAATCCCAGCACTTTGGGAGGCCGAGACGGGCGGATCACAAGGTCAGGAGATCGAGACCATCCTGGCTAACATGGTGAAACCCCGTCTCTACTAAAAATACAAAAAACTAGCCGGGCGAGGTGGCGGGCGCCTGTAGTCCCAGCTACTCGGGAGGCTGAGGCAGGAGAATGGCATAAACCCGGGAGGCAGAGCTTGCAGTGAGCTGAGATCCGGCCACTGCACTCCAGCCTGGGCGACCGAGCGAGACTCCGTCTCAAAAAAAAAAAAAAAAAAGAAAAATTCTGAAAAAAAAAAAAAAAAGTATTGGGGTACTGGTGAGTCTTCATACATATCGCTTTATGAATGATCACTTATGTCACCCATATGGAAAGCCAATTCTAGTGAGTGTATTACATTCTCAGTTCACAGAATAGATGATTATTTAAATTTTAAATTTAATGATAACGAAATCTTCTTATTCTTTTATAACCAATTTGATCTGTTGAAGTGTTCTGTGTCTTATGTCAAATTATGTAAAGGACTCTCCTAAGGCATAAAAAATAACTAGTACTAAATTTCTTAGTATTTCCTGTGTCTCATTTGAGGGAGAGGTATGGATATTGCAAGAGGGAAAGAAGTTGGGAAGGGCAAAGACCTGGAAATTAACCACACTATGCTTGTTATTCTCCTAGGGTCTCATGATTCCTTCAGCTTCTACATTGATGAAGCCTCTCCAGTAGGTCCTGAACAGCCAGAAACTGTCCAGAATTTTGTCTCTGTGTTTGGAACTGTGGCCAAAAAGCTCATGCGGAAATGGTTGGCCACTCAGACAATGAATTTTACTGGCCAGCTAGGAGCTGGAATTCGTTATTTTGATCTTCGAATTTCCACCAAGCCCAGAGACCCCGACAATGAACTCTATTTTGCTCATGGTTTGTTCAGTGCCAAAGTCAATGAAGGCCTTGAGGAGATCAATGCATTCCTCACAGATCACCATAAGGAGGTAGTGTTCTTGGACTTCAACCACTTCTATGGGATGCAGAAATATCACCATGAAAAACTGGTCCAAATGCTGAAAGACATCTATGGAAATAAAATGTGCCCAGCGATTTTTGCCCAGGAAGTTAGTTTAAAGTACCTGTGGGAGAAGGACTACCAAGTGCTGGTCTTCTACCATAGTCCAGTGGCTCTGGAAGTGCCCTTTCTCTGGCCCGGGCAGATGATGCCAGCACCCTGGGCCAACACCACAGACCCTGAGAAACTGATCCAGTTTCTTCAAGCATCCATCACTGAAAGAAGAAAGAAGGGATCGTTTTTTATATCTCAGGTGGTGCTGACCCCCAAAGCTAGCACTGTAGTCAAAGGGGTGGCAAGTGGCCTCAGAGAAACAATCACAGAAAGGTAAGTGTCTTTAAAATGTCAGGGGGAAAACCTCAAATAATTTAACTTGAATTCATAGAGCTCATAAGTGATGAAGCTAAAATTCACACTTACGTATGTTAGGTCCCCGGGGCTGCAATAACAAAGTACCACAAATTTGGTATCTTAAAACAATAAAAATATATTATCTCACAGTTCTGAAACCTAGAAGTCTGAAATCAGTGTCGGCAGGGTTGGTTCCTCCTGAGGACTCTAAGAGAGAATCTGTTCTATGCCTGTCTCCTAGGTTCTGGTGGTGGCTGGCAAGCCTGAGTGTTACTTGGCTTATACATACATCACTCCAGTCTCTGCCTCCTTTTTCTCATGCCATTTTCTCATGTGTCTCTGTGTTTTCCTTTGCTTATAAGGATACTAGTCATATTGAATTAGGGCCTGCTCTAATAACCTCATCTTAATTACTTCTGCAAGGAACCAATTTCCAAATAAGGTCACACTCACAGGTAGCAGGGGTTAGGACTTTAACATGTCTTTTTGTGGACCACAGATCAACCCATAACCCCATGTATTTTGACTCCATGTCTAGTTGTCTTTTCATAGCACCCTTTTTTCACATTTGTGTGTTGCTTTATAGATTACAATATCCTTTCTTCACCATTTGCAGAGTCTTTTAATATCCCTAATTCCATTTGAAATGCATAACAACCCTGAGAAGTAGATATTGTCTTACAGATTTAAAAAATGAGGTTCAAAAAAGTGATATATTTTTCCTAAGACCGCTTCAACAGTGAATGATAACATGGATACTCAAACTCTATTCTCAAACTATATCCTATGCCTTTTATACTACATATGCAGCCTTATAAGGAATGGTTACCCCTGAGACAGTGGTCACTTCATTGGTCAAGCCCAGCCAAACACATAGAATGTTCATTACCTGTGAGGTATAACTTGAGCAATCACATTTTTTTTCCTGCAAGTGTGACACAATATGCTGAATTATACATATTATTTATTCTTTTGAGTTAAAATGTTAAATAATGCAAACATCATCTGAAGAAAGAACATAAATCCTTATCAGATCTCTTATTTTTATCTTTCATTGACATTTTGAATTATGCTAAAGAAACAGAGCGTGAATGTTTTGCTTGGACTCAAGGTCTTTGTGGAAAAAGACAAAAGATGAAGAGAAAAGATTAGGCAGTGAAAATAGTATGTGTGACCTTGTGGCATAGCATATAGGACGGGGAATGAAAGGAGTTAAAGCTTGGAGTGGTGCAAGAACACATTTTCCTGAAATCTTTTAGCCAGGTTACAGAGACCCTCATCCTGTGAGCAATGGGGAGCTAGATAATAAAGTTTAAAAGTAACATGACTTGACATGATCTGCGTTTTATGTAATAATTGATGCAGCCTGGAGGATTGATGGAATGGAGAGAGTGAGCAGTTGATAAGTGCTTAGAACTGTTTCAGCAAGGTAATGCAAGCTACACTGGGGAAGCGAAGAAACACAGAAGCGGATAATATGCAAGCAGTGAAAATTAAAATGGTTCGGTGACTAGTTCCATATGTGGTATAAATGGGAGAAAAGAGTTCAGGATAAGCAGGACAGGTAATGGAAGCATTCACAGACTCAGGAAACAAAGACACAGGGATTTGGGAGGAAGTGGGGAAGGTACCATCAGGGTCATGCTGAATTTAAAGCATGAGTAAGGCATTCAAGTAGATGTGGCTAATTGATCATTAGAAATACAGGCCAACTCATTTGGGGGTTGTTGGCATTTCTTGGTGGTGGAAACTCCAAGTCATTGGAGTGGAAAAGTTCTTCCATATAAAATCAAAACTTTCTTCTGTTATTCAGAATGGTCCATTAGCTGGGACTGCTCTGTTCCTTAAAATTTAAATAACATTACCAACCATTCATTGTATAGTCTATGAAAGTGCCTGGCTTTCTTTATGATTTCTGCTAATATTTACATTTCTTCTATTTGTATGGTAGGAGCCCTTTCTACTACTGGATTATATCATTGTATGACTTAATTGTCCCACACAGTCTGTCCATGTCCCATTCTGAGACATGAAACTTGCTTCATGTTCATTTCCACAATATTTTTAAAATTTTACTGAAGATCTGAAGAGGCCAGGAATGGCTTATAATCACAATAATGTACATAATTTAAAATCGAATTTTAGGCTTGTCTTTAATTACAAATCTTCTGCCCTAGGATAACAGCCCCTGACAACATCTGCAACACTGTATACCTCAGCTTCATATCCTCTGACTGAATCTTCTCCTTTACCATTTTTCATTTATTTTCTTTCTTTACCCTTAGATTGCCTTTGAGACCCAACATTCTAGATGACTGTGTAACTAGATTAACACATCTAGATGATTATGCCTAACTAATCAACTCTCTCCAGCTTCCCAAGCCTAAACTCAGCTAGTTGCAACAAAGTATTCATCAAAACAAGAGGGCTTTTCGCTTTATAGCACCGCTGTCTACAAACATTATTTTTTCTGCTAATTAGTAATTTACCCCCTTTCTCACAAACTTAGAAAGTGAGGGAGTTGTGTACATATAAAAATGTGTTGTTTTTAACTGTATCCCATAGAGTCCCCAGATTTTGAAGAATCTCTGATGGGTCACTAGAGGTGGTGAAAAGGCAGCAGGAGCCTGGGAGGGAACTGACTCCAACTCCCTCCATTCTCTCCATACCTTGAATGAAAGAAGCTTCATTTTTAACTTTGACATTTTGGGCATGATGCAAGTCTTCCTATCAGCTCTTCCAGCTTCCAGCATAGTTCTACGCTTAGGAAAACACTTACTCATATTAAATCCTTGCTTTGCATTTTAGCCAAGAACTTTACCTTCATTTTACCTGTGTAGAGATCATCCTTTGAAGAAGCCAAGAATTTACTCAAAGATAAACGGTTTTCATTTTTTTCCTCTTACGTCATTTGATGTAATTTAGAAGTTTTCAAGTCATAGTTAAACTGCTTTTTGGTTACTCATGCTCTAGTACACTACTACTAAAGTAGGATTTGTGGGTAAAAAAATCAAATCAGTTAGGAAAGCGCTGAACATTATATTCTACACAACTCTCCCAAAGGAGTCACAGTATACATTAGCATATAAAAGGCACTAAGGAATGTTTTAGTGATGAATCCTATTTAAATTTAACTAATGCAGTGTTTTCCAAGCACTTAACTTTTGTTCAGGTAACACTTATTAACAGCACATGGAATTAATTTTTAAAAACTGCTCTCAGCCCTTTAATTCAGAACTTCTTACTTGCCTCTCTAGCTTATATATTTGGAAGAGTAGAGTTGTATCATTGACAAGAAAAAGGAACAGAAAAAGAAATTTTAAAAGTAGAAATGAAGACTCCATACGTAGAACTAATTCTTTCCTCTATAGGATTATGAAAATTACTTACCAATAATTTGCCAATATATCTGAACCTTGTCATTATAGATGTGCTGGCATTCTCCAGTGGAGTTTAGTCTCAGAAGTACTAGAAAGACTTCCTTTTTAACCATTTGCAAATCTGTATTCTGAATGTTATATTAATGTGAAGCTCAGCTTTTTGTTTTGGTTTGGTTTGGTTATTGGACATACTCCAGCCTTCTGCATGGAACCTACAGGAAAAGCTTATTGTCAGCTCTGGGGTCATGCCTTGCAAAGGCAATTTATTAATACTTATCACTTCTTCAGTGAAGGAGCACTTGACTCCCCAGAACTTGTTGACTTTCTCTTCTTACCAAGTGATGAAGCCTATGAAGTGAACTGATTCTGACATTGTCCTCTTCGCTTTTGTGCAAAAGCCATTCATTCATAAAGTCCTGTGATGGCACCAAAAGTTGTAGTAAGTTCTTCTGTGCCACGAAAGGAAAGTTACCAGGCAATTATAAGACTGCTCTAGGCCTTACATATTTTCATCTGCAAAATTTGGAGTTTGAGCTAGATTACCTCCAAGATCCATTTCAGTTGTAAAATCCCACAGTTCTAAGATCCTGTATTTGACTAGCTAGTTTCTCTACAATTTTTAAAATCATACCTAATATTTGGATTAACAAAACTCTGAGCACACACATTTAGAAAACAGCATTTAGAGTTGTGGGTGGCTTTCAGGGAAACTAAATCCAGCCTGGATTTAGGTACCATAGCTTTCAATCTGGCCAATGGTTCTAAATACTGCAGATTCATTTTCTACACTGTAGCAATGCCAAAAGACACAGATTTTTATTTCTTAAAGACTTATTTTTAATTTCTTTTTCAAACACCAGTTTTTGCACCCCACCCCCATGCAATTCACACATTCTTAAAAAGAAGGTGTGCAACTTGAGTAAAGTCCTTTCCTAATTTGTAGAAGTTTATTAACTTACAGGTTTCTTTTAATTTAAAAAATGTAGCCATATTACCTGCCTGAATTTTTAAGCAGCAATGCATCTGTGCAAGTAAAGTAATGCTGAGTTAAATTAGACAATATTTGTTCAGGCCAACAAGTTAGATAATGATTAATATAACAATAATAATAACTTATTATTATTATGGGCTATTATAAGGGTTCACTATCTGTTAGATCCTTTACTGTGTTATATTCATGATTGGGTTCAATATTTATAAAACCTCCAAGTGTAGGTACTATTGCTATCCTATCTTAACAATAAAGGGACTGAGCCTTAGAAGTGTTAACCAACTTAGCTGGATAGCACAATTAAGAAAAGGTGGATTCAGGATTTAAATTTAGGCTGCTCTATCTGTTCATTTATTCACAAAAGCAAACATTTAAATGCCTAATCTGTTCTAGACACTGTACTTCAAGTGACTGATCTCAGATATGCAGTCTTATAACCATTACATAGTACTATCTCCCTGCTATTTGTGAGAATCCAAAGAAGTGACTGCAACTTTGTTTTCATCTTATTAAATGACAATATCTAGATCAAATTTGGCAGTACATTCAGGTAGACTGAGTTCAATTTAGTACTTATCTGTTGAACAGCTCCTATGAGTACGGCTCTGCATTAAGTGTTGTGAGGCATATTAAAATTGGTATTTGCCATTGTTCCTATCAAGCATCAAGTAGGTTTGAAAAGACAAGAACATGCAAGACCTAAACACAAATTGGAGAGAAACAGGAGAGTTAAATATCAAGACCTATGTGACTTAGAGGAGAGAGATATCTGGAAAGATTTTGGCTAGCTTTGACAAAAAGCACTGTGATAGGCAGAGATGGGTAGGGGTAACTTCTCAGGATGAGGAAATAGCAAGAGCAAAGCATGGAGGTAGGAAATCTTAAGGACAAGAGAAATCAGAGTTGGTTAGAGAAACAGAGTGATATGCAAAGGAACATAGGGGATGACTTGAGGAAAAAGTGAAGGGGGAGATTATGGTTGGCTGAATTAGGCATATATTAGGAAGATATTGAGGAGGGCAAATCAGAACTGGACCTCCGGAGATGAAACTCACCTAATTATGTAGGTTGAGTAAGGAAGGAAGAGACTGAAGATGAAGGTACCAGTTTAAAGGCGGAAACAGAGTAGCATGCCAACAAGTGTTTAGAAAGAGAGGTAAAAATCCTGACATGGTTTGACTTCAGCCCTACTGACAGTGCTGCCCCCTTGGAATACCATTTACAGTATCATTTTATATGGATGACGTCCCTTGGAATTGGATGATGGGTAGCCCTGGCCACTTAGCCTCATGGTCACAGTGATCACCTTTTGTAAGGCAGAATTTTTAGGATGTGGTTGTGAGTATATACCAATATTACCCAGCTGGGCAAAGGAAGACAACTGTAGTTGTTGAGCCCACATTATGTGCCAGGCACTGTGCTAAGAGCTCTACATGATTTGTGTCCATTTAAGGCCTTGCAGCCTTACAAATTAGGTATTATTAAATCTATTAGAGGTGGAAATTGAGGCTGAGAGATGTCTAATACCTTGCTTTAAAATCCCATATTAAAGTCATGCCTTAATTAATAAACTAGGATTATTACATAGGTTTGTTTGACTCTAAGTCCCATGCTTATTCTTGCAGATTAGGTAAAATTAATATTGCTTGGCACTGGCTGCATTTAATATATTATCTGTCATCTTGGAAGGCAGAGTCAGGTCTAGGGGTTTGGGAAAGTGAATTATGCTGGTGACAGAGTGGGCAAAGCTAAGAGAAGAGAAGGTCTGAAGTGTGTGGCTTTGCCTCAAGAAAGCAAACCCTGATAGGATGTTAGCATGGAACCTCCTAAGGAAGCATTGACATAGAACATGAAAGGAGTTAGAGATGACTGGGCTTAATCCTTCTTGCCTTGTGCCTATTGCTCATTTCACCATTTCTTTTTATTAAATAAGGAAGTTGAGGCCAAGAGGAATGCTAATTGATTGTGCAAGGACGCAGAGCTAACTGGCAGCAGAGAAAGGATTAAAATCCAGGACTCCTGGCTCCCAGTCAAAAGAAGAGACACCCCAGAGAGGGATAAGGCCAGAGGATAAACAGAAAGCCTAGGGGTGGAGGGGGCAGAGCATACCAGGCTGCACATACCAACATGAACGGGCTTTCAGTCTGCGCTGCACTCAACACTGCATGGTGCCCTGGAGTCTTGCCAGGAGGGAATGCAGGTAAAGTCAAAGTACTGGGCCACAGATTTTATGCTGGGCCTACTTTCCCTGGACTTTCTCTCTCTCTCTCTTTCTCTCCCTCTCTCTCTTTCTTCTACTCTTTTACTCTCTCTACACCATGAACCCAAAGGATTCTTTATTTCTCTCCAATGGGGACACACTCCAGCTCACAACCCGCCTGCTGCCCAGTTTGCCTTTTCCTTGCCCGTACCCAGAAGGGATGGGTCTAGTCTCTTGGAAGTTTTTCAGCTGCAGTGCCAGTCATCTTAGCAGTTTGGAGAGCCAGGAAAATCCTCACTTAGAGGCTGAGACTCAGAATGGTTCAAAGTCAGCTATAGTGACATGAGACAGTACCTATCTCCATAAAGAGCAGCTTTCCAGCCCCGCCCTTCCACCCTAGGCCATGTCCCAAGACAGGTCAGCACAGCAGCAGAGCAGAGCAGCTGACAATGGATATTTGGGATATTCTATTCAACAGATGGGGAAAGCGATCTCCTCAAGCTACATATCCTTGAGGAGAAAGAACACCAAGGAGACTATGGAAAGCTAGTGTTTCAATAATCATTGTTTTCAAAAAGCTTTCACCATAAGATTCATTTGTTCGACCTGTCTCTCTCTCTGTCTATAGATATGTATGCATACAGATACTTATATGTACTTGTGTCTGTGTGTGTATGTCTGTTTGTATGTATGTAAATGGCTTCATTTGTACAAGTGTTATTCCTAATTTGCAATTTAAGAAACTGAAAGTCAGAATGGCTAAATAATTTACTTGGATGATGTTATAAGTCAGTGCTGGGAGCAATTTAGAATCTTTCTGAACCACTGGAAAGCGGATTCTGGCTTGTAAATCAAAAGGAAGCTCCAGAAAACAACGCTTTCCCAGCCCAGGACTTGGCAAACTGGAATACACTTATGGAAATTTTGTTACAATGTAAATTCCTGGGTACCACTTTCAGAAATTCTGATTCAGTAGTCTGTGGTTCAAAGTGTTTAATTCTTAGCAGACTCAAGTGAGCCCCACTTCAAGTAGCACTGCTCTGCTCATACCCACAAACAAGCTGCACCTTAATCATCCCTACCGACAAATTAACCTGGTTTTGGTTAACCTAGAGAACATAAACCCCAATATTTATTGGTGCCCTCCTCCCTAGGCTCAGTTAGTTCTTCCTAAAATCTAAGTTACAACTCCTCTACCCACAAGACCTGCCAGATTTAAGTTCATATTTCCTTGCTGTATCACTCAGATAGTACCTATCAATGATTTCCAAAAAAATAGCCCTCAGCTTTTGGCATCTTCTGTCTTGTGTGACTTAGTTTGATCCTAGAATTATTGCGCTGTCGGGCTAAAAAGCACATTCTCGTGTAAGAAGACTTAATAACTTCTAGACTCAGTGTCTCCCACCAAAGCCAATTAACATTACAGCACTGCATCCCAACTGCCTCCCCAATGCTAATTTCAAACACGATGAGAAAGAAGAAGAAGAAGAGGAAAAGGAGGAGGAGGAGGAGTTTCAACTGAAGAATTATGAGTTTCATAAATTCAGAGAGAAGAGAGCTTTATTTCTTATAAAGGATTGCCACCTGCAGGCTGGCCATTCCATGGGTTGGGAAATGTAGCCTCCAGTAGAAACTGAGAAAGGTACTTCAAGGAAAGGAAGGGTGAGACAAAAATTTAGGCTGAAAGGGTCAGCTAAGTATACATATTCAACAGGTTGTAGGAGAGTCTATGAATATTCACAAAGTGGGACGGTTGCATTTATAAATAAGTAAACATACATATTTCATAAGCCCTATGTGCACTTCTGGGTGGAGACTTAATATTTAAATGCATTAAAATTAGGTCCTATATGTCAAAAAGTGAAACAGAGGACACAGAGGCATGTTATGTGCAGTCTCTGTAAACTGACCAGAACCAGTCTACGATTTGGTGTCTCTGATCAGGAAGACAAGCTGGTCAGTTGTGTTGAAACCACAAAAATGTGGGGAAGTTGGATGGATTGATTTCTGTTTAACTCTTGGGAAGGAAAGTCTTTTAGTGGCAGTTAGTGAAGAATGGAGTATAACAAAGCATGTCCAATCTCCCATCCCATCATTGCCAAAAACTCAGTTGTTTTTGTTTTCTTGTTTTGTTTTGTTTTGAGACAGAGCCTTGCTCTGTCACCCAGGCTGGAGTACAGTGGCATGATCTCAGCTCACTGCAACCTCCGCCTCCCAGGTTCAGTTGATTCTCCCACCTTAGCCTCCCGAGTAGCTGGGATTACAGGTGCATGCCACCATGCCCAGCTGATTTTGTACTTTTTGTAGAGAAGGGGTTTCACCATGTTGGCCAGGCTGGTCTCGAACTCCTAACCTCAAGTGATCCGCCTGCCTCAGCCTCCCAAAATGCTGGGTTTACAGGCATGAGCCACCATGCAAGGCCAAGAACTCAGTTTTTAAGGTTTCTCTGGAGTCCTTTTGGTCAAGAAGGGGTTGTACTCAGTTGGCTGGGGGGCTCAAGATTTAATTTTTATTTCTCAGAAGGAAGAAGATTCTGTACCAGCTTACAGTTGTGAGACTGTGTGACAGAGGAGTGAGTTCAGCCTGTGTCCTCTGGGGTATGGCAGGAGGAAGGGTTGTCTGTAATTCTCCATTTTAACAACTTTTGACCCCAAAATTTTTGAAACAAGAGTGCATATAAAAACTCTCTTTCTCCTTCATTCTGCTGATGTTGTATGATTAAAGAAGATTAAAATACATTTAAATACAGGCAGGCAGTTTTCACTGTTTCGGAGAGGTTAAAGCCTAGAGAAGGCTCCAAGTTGTTGAGAAGTCAGACATCTATTCAGTGCCTGCTCTGTGTGTGTGTATGTGTGTGTGTGTGTGTGTGTATGAGCGACAGAGAGAAACAGAGAATGAATACGTATACTTTTCTGAAAAACTGTGGCATAGGATGGAGATTCTCCTACTTTAGTAAACCTCTCTGGATCTCAGTTTTCTTCTATGGAATTGCTGGGCAGATTGAATTTAATTTCTAAAAGAAACTAGCTTAAAATATAGCTAGTATGTATAGCTAGCACTTACAAAAAAAAAGTTGAAAGGAGGTAGGTTGATGGGGTAGAGAGAATAAAGATGGAGTATCCAGGCAGCAGGGCTATTTAGTCAGTCAAGTAGTGACACAATAATTTGTGTAGTTTAGTCAGCAACCGAGGGAAAAGGGAGATTTGTTTGGAATTTCAAATGAACCATATAATGAGATATCAGTAGATGAATGAGTAAAAGGTGTCTGATTCAAGAAGTAAAATGGACCACATGTGGAAATCTCAGTTCACATTCCACAGTCATGAGAAGGGGGCCTGCAGGCCAGCTCTTCCCTTCTGCTCTATGCAGGCAGGGCTCCTGAGTGGGGCACAAATCCATTCAGCTGAAAAGCTCCAAGAGACCTAAGTATTTTGTGATTGTCCTTTAGCCAAAGATCCCCAGGCACAAACATTTGTTGAACATGCAGAGTTTACTATTTGTTGCAGCGACGGAGAACATACCATGGGGTTCATACATGAGACATCCCGGTAAGAGGATGCTAGAAGGGACTTACAAGATTGGGCTTAGGTTGGGTGACTTGAGGGAGGGTCTAAGGAAGCAGGGGTTCTCTCTAGATCAGATGCTG
The DNA here is from genome assembly GCF_003255815.1 of Theropithecus gelada. NCBI lineage: Eukaryota > Metazoa > Chordata > Mammalia > Primates > Cercopithecidae > Theropithecus > Theropithecus gelada. The sequence goes on along the minus strand of NC_037673.1, from coordinate 41,015,402 downwards.
TCAGAAAGCAAGGACTAGTCTATATTTGGGTATTTCAACAAGCCTAATCCATAGGGCTAGAGCAAGATCGAACTGTAATTGGTAAAGGAGTCACAGTCACTTATTTTAGTGAAGAGAGGTGGTGACCTTATCTGAAGTTGGTATTGTGGGAGATCACTTATGTCCAACAGGAGAATAACATGGCCTGGTTTTAAGTGTCTGGTGAGTTCTCAGTTGTCAGGGGCTGCTTTTTCTTTCCCCCTTTTACAATAACATGTGAAAACAGAAATATCACTTATTCTCATTTGGCTTAAAAGCCTCTAGTATAAATTAGTCTGTCCATGTGCTTTTTCTTTGTTCTTTTTCTCATTAAAACGGTCGAGGTTGTTTCTATGCAAAAGCCCAGACCATTTTGATAATGAGGCAAATCAAAGAGTTGGTAATATCCTAACTGAGGGATTGGCTAGTGAAAATGTAAACTCTTCAAATTAGGCTATATTGACAGTCAACTTGACTTTCTTTCTCTGTGATCTTAAATTTCTCCGTCTACCCTTGGAAAACTGTTGAAATTTCCCAGATGATGGAGAAATGGGGTCCAGGGCAGGAAAAAAATAGAACACAGCTCTTTGTAAAGGGAATTGCTGTTTTTTTAAGATTTGGGAACATTCCAACCGTCTTCCTAAGGTTTCACAACTCATTCAGGGCACAAGGAAGAAGGAGATAGGATGCAGACTGTCATATTTTCAGCTAAATTGGTTTGTTGTCCTCTTTCACAGAGGGAGGCATGTTTTTTTATCGGGCTTGTTTGCATGGGTGCCCCTGAGGGCTTGCGATCCAGATGTTTGTGCTGAGTGTACTTGATAGACGGGGTTTTCAGAGACTGACCTACTGATAAACAAGGGTGACTCTGACAAGTATAAATGGCTAGTCGAGTGAGGTGATATAAGCCAAATCCTCTCTGTCAAAAACGATAAAAGGGCAAGGAGTTGCTGTAAGCATGTCCTACCTAACCAAATCGTTATAGAAATATTAAATAACGAACTAACATCACTCTAGGCAATGAGATGTCAGCTTTTAACTTACCACATTTGGTTGATAAAATGTTGTTTTCTATAATATTTTCAGTGTAACAGCAATAAAAAAGTTAAAACTGTGAAATTTTCTCAGAATACCTGACCTTGGAGGATTTTACAAGAAAATACTGCATGCATCAGTTGCAGGCATTAATATTTGGCTTTGTTGATTACAGCACAGATCTTCTGGCTCTTGCTCTGTATGTCTGGGATTGTAGCCTATTGCTAATTAACTTATTTTAAAGTATTAACAATAATTAGACAAGAATGGCTAGAGACTTGATTGTCATAATTGATTTTTTGCAGAAATCACAATTATATCTTGAAATTATATCTTTAAAATAGTCTTTCCTTCCACCCCCTCATCATTATTTCCCTGTGGCCTCAGCTGTTAAGAGACAAAAAGCTTACAAGTTGTTTCTGAGGCTGTGACATCCTATCTGGAGGAAGCAGTATGTGGCAGTGAGACTGTAATGTGTGATTTCATTAGTGAACGCTAAAAGCACAGGTTGCCCTTTGGAAATGGATGTGAGATGTAGCCAATATAAAACAGACCAAATTCACTGTGCTGTCTGCTACTTGTCTGAATACTGAACAAAAAAGTTGTTGCCTATATAATTTACCTCAGGTTCAAAAATTAACCAGTCAAAAAATAGATAATAACTCTATCAAAAGCTGTTAATTGGCTCATCATGGTGGCTCACACCTGTAATCCCAGCACTTTGGGAGGCCAAGGCGGGTGAATCACTTGAGGTCAAGAGTTTGAGACTCGCATGGCCAACATGGTGAAACTCCTCTCTACAAAACTACAAAAATTAGCTGGGCATGGTGGTAGGCATCTGTAATCCCACCTACTCAGGAGGCTGAGGCAGGAGAATCCCTTGAACCCAGGAGGCAGGGGTTGCACTAGGCCCTGATTGAGCCTCTGTACTCCAGCCTGGGTGACAGAGCAAGACCCAGTCTAAGAAAAATCAACCAAATAAAAAAAAGACAAAAACAAAAGCTACTAATTAGTGGATATCTTTCAGTTTTTGTGGTTCATTTTCAAGAGTTTAATTCACATTGCCTGTTTTTCTAAATAAAGCTAGCTTATAATGAATAGATTGTAGGAAAATTTGATCAAGTGTGTAGTTTAGTGTCACTAAATTCAGTCTGTTAATAGACAGCATATGTCGATTCAGAAGAGTCATGATGGATCTATTGTTAAGTATCCTGAAAACTTTGTTTTTTCTTGTCTCACTTTCACATTGGCTGGTTAGGGGTTACTTGGTTATTTAATAAATTTGACTGTATTGCTGTTCACAAGCAGAGCAAGTGCCACAGACATTTCTACATGGTGTTATATGACACAAGGAGAATTCCACACCCTTGAGCACACACAACTTATTGCCACTGTATGCTCATGTGTCCACATCACTCATGTGTCCACAGACCAAGAAGACCCCAAACACAATATGGCCGAGTACTCTTACAAGTAATAAAGATGGAGAGGCTTTTTAATACTGTAAAGCATGAGGAATGACATTTCCATGTCTCCTGATGCAGGCTGTTTATAGAAAGGCTGCTTCACTTGTCCACCATTTTCTACTCCAGTTAAAAAAAGGGTGGTCAGCTGTAGACTGAAAATGTTTATGTGAAAAAGAACTAAAGGCAAAAACCTCATGATTATCTCAATAGCTGCAGAAAAGGCTTTTGATAAAATTCAACATCCCTTCATGATAAAAACTCTCAATAAATTAGGTATCGAAGGAACCTACCTCAAAATAATAGGAGCCATATATGACAAACCCAAAGCCAACATCAAAGTGAATGGGCAAAAGCTGGAAGCATTTGCCTTGAAATCCAGCACAAGACAAGGATGTCCTCTCTCACCACTCGTATTCAACATAGTATTTGGAAGTTCTGGCTTGAGCAACCAGGCAAGAGAAATAAATAAAGGGTATACAAATAAGAAGAGAGAAAGTCAAACTATCTTTGTTTGTGGATGGCATAATCCTATACCTAGAAAGCCCCATTCTCTCAGTCCAAAAGCTTCTTAAGCTGACAAGCAACTTCACCAAAGTCTCAGGATACAAAATTAATGTGCAAAAATCACTAGCATTCCTATAATCCAAGAATAGGCAAGTAGCTTATAGTGAATTTGGCTCTATGCCAAATTATGAATGAACCAAATATACAGCCAAATTATGAATGAACTACCATTCACAATTGCCATAAAAAGAATAAAATACCTAGGAATACAGCTAACAAGATAAGGGAAGGACCTCTTCGAGGAGAACTAAAAACCGCTGATCAAAGAAATCAAAGATGACACAAACAAATGGAAAAACATTCCATGTTTATGGATAGAAAGAATCAATATTGTGAAAATGGCCATACTGCCCAAAGCAATTTATAGATTCAGTGTTATTCCCATTTCCAAAAACAGACACATAAAAAAATGGAACAGAATAGAGAACCCAGAAATAAGACCGCACACCTACTGCCATCTGATTTTTGAAAAACCTGACAAAAACGAGCAATGGGAAAAGGATTCCCTATTTAATAAATGGTGCTGGGAGAACTTGCTAGCTGTATGCAGAAAATAGAAACTACACCCTTCCTCAAGCCATATACAAAAATCAACTAAAGATGGATTTAAGACTTAAATGTAATACCCAAAAGTATAAAAACCCTAGAAGAAAACCTAAGCAATACCATTTAGGACATAGGCACAGGCAAAGATTTCATGATGAAGATGCCAAAAGCAATTGCAATGAAAGCCAAAATTGACAAATAGGATCTAATTAAACTAAAGAGCTTCTGCACAGCAAAAGAAACTATCAGCAGAGTAAACAGGCAACCTATAGAAGGGGAGAAAAATTTTGCAGTCTATCCATCTGACAAAGGTCTAATATCCAGTATCTACAAGGAACAAATTTACAAGAAATAAACAAACAACCCCATTAAAAAGCTGGCAAAGGACATGAACAGACACTTCTCAAAAGAAGACATTTTTATGGCCAACAAACATTTGAAAAAAAAGCTCAACATCACCGATCATTAGAGAAATGCAAGTCAAAACCACAATGAGATACCATCTCATGCCAGTCAGAATGGCGTTAAGTCAAGAAACAATAGACGCTAAGTCAAGAAACAATAGACGCTAAGTCAAGAAACAATAGACGCTGGCGAGGCTGTGGAGAAATAGGAACATCTTTACACTGTTGGTGGGAGTGTAAATTAGTTCAACCATTGTGGAAGACAATGTGGCAATTCTTCAAAGACCTAAAACCAGAAATAATTTGACCCAGCAATCCCATTACTAGGTATATACCCAAAAGAATATACATCATTCTATTATAAAGATCCATGCACATGTATGTTCATTGCAGCACTATTCACAAGAGCAAAGACATGGAATCAACCCAAATGCCCATCAATGATAGACTGAGTTTTTAAAATGTGGTATATATACATCATAGAATACTATGTGGTCACAAAAAGGAGATCATGTCCTTTGCAGGGACATGGATGAAGCTGGAAGCCATTATCCTCAGCAAACTAATGCATGGACAGAAAAGCAAACACTGCATGTTCTCACTTATAAGTGGGAAAGGAACAATGAGAACACATGTACACAGCGAGAGGAATGACACACACTAGGGTTGGGGGGAGTGCATCAGGATAAATAGCTAATGCATGCTGGGCTTAAACCTAGTGATGGATTGATTTGTGCATCAAACCACCATGCACATATTTACCTATGTAACAAATCTGCACATCCTCCACATGGAGCCCTGACTTAAAAGTTGGAAATCAAAAAAAAAAGGAAGAAAATGTTGATGTGTGCTTGGGCATGTATGTGTTTGTGCATGTGTGTGTGGATGCAAGTTGTGTGTTGATAGGGGTAAGAGAATAGTTTGAAAATAAGTATTAACACAGACTTCTCTTTTCACTCGTAAGTATTCATTGCTTTCTTCCTGCTTATTAAGGAGAGAAGAGTTTCACATGCAGTGTGATCTTATCTCCCAATTGAAGATATAAATGATGGTCTCCTGAAAGTGCTCAGATACCCCATGTGGTACTTTTTCACCTAATTTCATGATTGTCCTAGGTGACATGCATTTACATTCTTTTAGCTTGCTCTGAACCTCATATTTTCCTTTAGTGCTTTTCTTGAAGGATTTATTTGGCAGTGTAGTTTCAAAAGTTGTCTTCTGTTTCCAACATTGTGTGGCTTATCTCTGTGATATTTGGGGGGCTTTTGTATATCTATGACTCTTCTTAAAAATTGATGTGGGGCGCATGTTCTCACTCATAAGTGGGAACTGTACAATGAGAACACTTGGACACAGGGTGGGGAACATCACACACCGGGGCCTGTCGTGGGGTGTGGGGAGTGGGGAGGGATAGCATTAGGAGATATACCTAATGTAAATGATGAGTTAATGAGTGCAGCACACCAACATGGCACACATATACATATGTAACAAACCTGCATGTTGTGCACATGTACTCTAGAACTTAAAGTACAATAAAAATAAATAAATAAGTAAATAAATATATACATAGAAAATGGTGACCTACTGAGAACAAGGACAAATAATATTTTCAAAACTCTATTTTACAAAAAGGGTTCTGCTTGAGATATTTCAAGTGAGTAGATGTAACTTATGAAAAGTGAATGAAACATTAAAATCAAGCAGATACAATACTAAAAAAACAATTGAGGTGGGGAAGAAAGTAATATAACCCACTTGAAACTAGGATGACATTTATAGTATGACTTTACAGAATTCTAATTTCTTTGAAGTAGACCAAAATAGCGTTTCCTAGTGTCCCAGCATTCTTCAGGTTACCCAGGGACAGAAACAAGAATCCATTCATTTATTGAGTTGGCCAGTCACTCAGCCAACAAAAACATAGTAAGAATGTGCTGTGGGCTTAGAGTGGGGACTGGAGAGGCATGATACGGTGTCATAAAATTTTTCTTCATGGTTTTTGTCCTCCAGTTACAGGACAATCTCCTTGGAGTGTGAGATTTTTATAAAAGACAAAACTAGAGAATGGCATGAGATACTGTTTGCAGCTGTATAGTAAAATTATCTATAGTTGACATATGCCATAGGGATTCCAAGGAAGGAAAGATGACAAAAGTGACTTCTTCAGCATCTAAAGACAGAAATATGCTGGCCTTTTCTGAACTTTACCTTTCATCGAGACATTGCAATTTATGCTCATATATCAGGTGCACATCTATTTTCTCTACTCAAATGTGATATAGTCTTGTGATTGTCTAAATCACTGACCACCAAAAATGGTAAAAGAAAAAAAAATCTTTTTTATGGTGAAAAATTGTGCTTGGTTTGAAAACATTTCCACATAATAAGATATTAGACTAGGCCAACAAGTGAGAGTTCCCTGGAGGGTTGGAAGATCCAGCTACCGATTCACAACACTTTGTGTGCCTATTGGTGTTAGGAACAGATGTACATAAGAGAGAAAAGTGAAAGCATTATGTGAAAGGTCTGTATTTTGACAATAAAATTCAGCAAGTTCCCTGAGAAAATTTGCTAAATGCATGTTACGTATTACATTTTTAAAATTCAAGGTGGAAAAATATGCTTTGAGATTTGACATTCTGTCCTGCACAGTTTACATGCCAAGATACATTCATTGATTATCAAAAGTACACATCAAATGAAGTAGATTCCCTCCCTTATGGAAGTAACCTGACAAAAAGGGAACCACTGCTGGGACTTCTGAAAGACAGCTGAGGAGCAACCTTTTAACAAGTGTGGTTGACCTTTGCACTGCTTTTTCTCTTTTCCTTCTCAGTTTTTTAGTGAGAAAAGACAATTTTATAGCAACTTGGCAAAATGATAGTGCAGGAAGTCCCAGATGTTCTTGCCCCAGCTGTCTCTGAGATCTAATAATATAGAGTGGGAATAGCACATCTCCCTAAAGAGCACACACATTTTAAGTTGCTTTAATTTTCCTGCCAATTAGACTTTTAAGATGCCAAACCCATCTCCAGGCAACCTTTGTGACAATTTCATATCCTTTGGTGAAGGAACCTAAGGCAAATAGGATTTTCTGGTGGCAAAAATAGCATGGAAAAAAAATTTACTCTTTGATTACCAAAGAAAAACACATTATGCACTCACTTTTGCTTATGGAAATATGAGGATACGGGGATTTTAACACTGATTGTAGTGAAGGATTCTGAAGAGACTGAGGGTGAGAATTCTTATCCTCGAACAGATTTTCTCAGCCTCAGCAATATTGACATTTTAAGCAAGGTAATTCGTTATGAGAAGCTGTCTTATGCATAGTAGGATGTTTGGCAGCATCCATGGCCTCTACCCACTGGATTTCAGTAGCACTTTCCCCTGAGTTATGACTGAAAAAAATGTCTCCACATATTGCCAAATGCTCCCCCCCCTCCACCCCTGGAGGAGGATACAGAGTTGACCCTGGTTAAAAACTAGTGGCCTAGAGCTGCCACTGCACAAAAAGTCTTGTGACAGTCATTTACTTTTGCTGATGTTCTATTTCTTTACACATTAAACAGATGATACCAACTGTCCAGTGATTAGACAAGCATAAAATATTTAGTAATATGACACGATTTTTGTTTAAACAAATATGACCAAGCTTGCACATTTTTAGTGTCTACTGACACCTGCTTATTAGTCACCTTGAGAATTTACTCATTTATCCAAGTGATACTGAAGCAATTTTAAGAATAATTTTAGTCAGGGATAAGTCCTTCTCCCTTCAGGGTAAATTGCTTTTTGAAACAAACTAAACTCATTCAAGTTAGCAAATAAGATAAGTAAGCAAAGCTAATGAAGGCTCTTTGGAGTCAAAATCTAAGTGAAACAATAATGAGATGGATTTTTCTTTCCTCATGAACAGATACTAAAGTCAATTTCAATAAAGGAGTCTTTAAAAGATTCTGAGTCATTCTGTCTTGATGGGATAAGTGAACAGTCATCTCCATGGGTAATAATTCTGAATGACAGCTCATCTTCAGCTTATAAGTGTTGGGATGTCAGTTAAAATAATCCACTATTTTAGAGTCATCTGTCATAGAATAAGATAAGAGAAAATATCCTGATAAATTCTTTTAAAAATTCTTTTATTATCTATATTACTTGGATCAAGTAATAGATATTTACAGAATGTTTACTGAGTGTGTGCTAGTGACTGTACTTTAAAATGATTAAAACATAACCCCTTATCCTCAACATGGTTACCCTGCAGTGGGAGAGACAAATTAATAAACAGTTTATTTCCACATCACGTAGTAACTTCTAAGATAAGTGAAAATCAGTTATTTACCTGGTTTCTCAACCCAGCGCTGCCATATACCAACTGACTGTAAGTCACTGAATTTCATCTGCTTTCAGTTTCCTTATCTGTAAAGGCAGTTGTCCCCTCTTCTAGCGTCATTATGCTGATTCTGCGGTAACAATGACAGTTTCTATGGACATATGTACTACAATATTTTGTAAAAAAAATCTGATCATATGATGTCTAAATACTAACCGCTAGTTTCATTTGAATTATTACCGAAACAGGAAGAGATGCCAAAGTAGACATTCATGAACACTAACTGTTGAGAGATCCGACTTGTTACTAGTAGTTCATTATTAAAGAATGACCGTAAACCAAGTGAATTGCCCTTATTTCTTCTTCCTGGACTATGCAGCACTACAATAAACTACATGGTTGGTTGGCCAGGAGTTGCTGTATCCCAGGAAAATAGCAAGCAGTGAAAAGCAAAATAAAATGTCTACATTTAAAACTTAACTCATAAATCCTTTGTAATTTAAATTATTGTATTATTTTAAATAATATGAGTGACATCCACAAACCTAAGCTGAAGTTTGTTTGACTTTCAAGGTGTCAGTTTCTGGCTTCGACATTCTGAATTGTAAAATGAAGAGATTGGAATTAGAACTAATCTTTTTCGCATGACCACAGTAGACACATTCTTTATATTATTATTTCAGTCCTCTTAACAACTGAATGATGCAGATATTTTTATTTCTATTTTGCATATGGAAAAAATAAGGGTTAGCCAAATAAACCAACTCACCTAGCATCTGTGGCAGAGCTAGGATTCAAACAGGTGTCAGTCTGATTTCAGAGTCTCTGTTGCTTTTTTTCACCCCCTACACATCACTCCATTTTTTGAGTTGTCTCTGATGCAGCTCTGAAATTATATAATTCTTTTCACAGTAACTCAAAAAAGTAATATGAAAGTATCACACATTTTCTAACTACAAAATGAAAAAGAAGAAAATGTTTATGTCTACTTCCAAATTCAGGGACAAACAGAAGTCCTGTCAGATGAGTAGCTTTTTACATGTAAAAATGGCTTCCAAAGAGTGTCCCTGATTCTCGTCCAGAATATTTCTAAATCCAGAAAGTTTCAGGGATAGAGCAAAAACCAATCCAAATTTCAGGTTATCTCCCTTAGTCAGCATACTAACTGACATGCTAACATGAAAGTAAGTGTGGTGGTCTATTATCTCTAGTTTTGTTTTTAACTCTCATCTGTGAGAGCGTTGATGATTCAAGAGTTTATATATTAAAATTGTGATAATTAGTTCAATATTCAAGCAGTCAATGAAGTAAAATATTCATTGTAACTGCATTACTTCTGTATCATGTAGACTTTTATTTTAATGTGGTAAATAGATTAACTGACAGCTCTGAGATGTTGCTTCTAGAAGAGTGTGACAAAGTAGGCTATCCATTCATTTATTCACCCTTTTATTTATCTTTCATTATGAGAATGAGTGAGGTAGGTTTCTATTGTTCATTCCATTTGGCACCTTGTTCATGATTTTTGTGGGGTTTAAGTAGACCAAAGCGGATAATAGGGATTGAAAGATGGAAGATATAAGGCAAGACTGGCTTGCAGCTCCTGTGGGGATGAATGGAGCAACATGTGGAGACTCACGTCATGAACTTTTGCTTCAAGAACTACTGCAGGGACATTCCAGGAAAGCTGAGACAATCCACAGACTATGTGAAGGAACTGGATCACTACTGCAGACTCCCTGAGGCACCAAAAAACGGTGGGTCTGCTTGCTTTCTCAGCAGGGAAGCTCATGGTGTGGGGCAAATTCTCAGCTCTGGGCACTGGCTGCCTGGAAATAAACTCACTGTTACTGTGCGGAGACACAGTGGGAGTGAGACTAGCCTTTAGGACTGCCGGCTGCATGGGAGTGGGGTGAGGCCTGTGACTGCCAACTTTCCCCAATTCCCCGGTGACCTGTATGACTCAGAAAAGGCAGCCATAATCCCCTGAGAACATAACTTCATTGGCCTGAGAACCACACCCCCATCTCCCACAGCAGCCACAGCAAGCCCCACTCACAGAGAGTCTGAGCTCATGCATATCTATCCTTGCCCCCACTTGGTGGTCTTTCTCTACTTGCCCTGGTAGCAGAAGACAAAAGTCGTAATATCATAGGAGCTCTGTAGCCCTTTCCATAGCCTGAGAAACCTGAATACTTAACCAGGTATCCCTAAGGTGAGTTTGCAACCTCTTTATATTACCACAGCTGATGTGCTCTTGAAAGTGCTATCTCCTGGCTGGAGGCCAACCAACACAAAACCAATGCATTAAACAAAAATACAACCAAGAACCCTCACAGAGTCTACTTCACTCCCCTGCTACCTCCACCAGAGCAGGTGCTGGTATCCATGGCTGAAAGACCTGAAGATGGATCACATCACAAGACTCTTTGTAGACATTAGCCAGTACCAACTGGGAGCCTGGTAGCTCCACTGGGTGGATAGACCCAGAAAAGGAAAAACAATCACTGCATTTTGCCTCTCAGGAAGCCCCATTCCTAGGGGAAGGGGAAGAACACCCCATCAAGGGAGCACTCCGTGAGATAAAAGAATCTGAACAGCAGCCCTAAAAGAATCTGAACAGCAGCCCCTGAGTCCCAGGTCTTCCCTCCGACATATTCTTCCCAAGTGAGAAGGAAGCAGAAAAACAATTCTGGTAATATGACAAAACAAGGTTCTTTAACACTCCCAAAAGATCACACCAGCTCACCAACAATAGATCCAAACCAAGATGAAATCTCTTAATTGCCAGAAAAATAATTCAGAAGGTTGACTATTAAGCTAATCAAGGAGGCACCAGAGAAAAGTGAAGTCCAACCTAAATAAATCAAAAATTTTTTTGATTTATCATCTCCTGATACAGGATATGAAAGGAAAAATATTCAGTGAAATAGACAGCATAAATAAAAACAATCACAATTTCTGGAAATCAAGGACACACTTAGAGAAATGCAAAATGTACTGGAAAGTCTCAGCAATAGAATTGAACAAGCAGAAGAAAGAATTTCAGAGCTCAAAGACAAGGCTTTCAAATTTACCCAGTCCATCAAAAACAAAGAAAAAAGAATTTAAAAAAAAATGAATAAAGCCTCCAAGAAGTTTGGGACTGCGCTAAACGTCCAAACCTAAGAATAATTGGTGTTCCTGAGTAAGAAGAAAAATCTAAAAGTTTGGAAAACATATTTGAGGAAATAATTGAGGAAAACTTTCCCAGTTTTACTAGAGATCTAGACATCCAAATGCAAGAAGCTCAAAAAACAACTGGGAAATTCATCACAAAGAGACTATCACCTAGGCACATAGTCATCAGGTTATTAAAAGTCATTAAACTGGAGAAACAAGAACCCAGCAGAAGAAAAGAAATAACCAAGATCAGAGCAGAACTAAATGAAATTGAAACTACAAAATACAAAAGATACATAAAACAAAAAGGTGATTCTTTGAAAAGATAAATAAAATTGATAGACCATTAGCAAAATTAACCAAGAAAAGAAGAGAGAAAATCCAAATAAGTTCAATTAGAAATGAAATGGGAGATATTGCAACTGATACAACAGAAATACAAAATATTATTTAAAGTTACTATGAACACCTTTATGCACATCAACTAGAAAACCTAGAGGAGATGGATAAGCTCCCAGAAATATACAACCTTTCTAGATTCAACCAGGAAGATATAGAAACTCTGAACAGACCAATAACAAACAGCAAGGTTGAAATGGTAATAAAATACTGCCAACAAAAAAATGTCCAGGACTAGATAAATTCACAGCTGAATTCTCTCAGACATTCAAAGAAAAATTGGTACCAATCCTGTTGACACTACTCCAAAAGATAAAGAGGGAATCCTCCCTAAATCATTCTATGAAGTAAGTAACACCCTAATACCAAAATCAGGGAAGGACATGACAAAAAAAAAAAAAGGAAACTACATATCGATATCCCTGATGAATGTAGTTGCAGAAATCCTCAACAAAATACTAGTCAACCGAATCCAACAGCATATCAAAAAGATACTCTACCATGATCAAGTGGGTTTCATACCAGGGATGCAGGGATGGTTTAACATATGCAAGTCAATAAATGTGATACACCACATAAACAGAATTAAAAAGAAAAAAATCACATGCTCATCTCAACAGATGCAGAAAAACCGTTTTATAAAATCCAGCATCTCTTATGATTAAAACCCTTAGCAAAAATGGCATAGAAGGGACATACCTTAATGCAATAAAAGCCATCTATGACAAACCCATTGCCAACGTAAGATTAAACAGGGAAAAGTTGAAAGCACTCACCCTGAGAACTAGAACAAGACAAGGATGCCCATTCTCACCACTTCCATTCAACGTAGTGCCGAAAGTCCTAGCCAGGGCAATCAGACAAGAGAAAGAAATGAAGGACATCCAAATTGGTAAACAGGAAGTCAAACTGTGGCTGGAATACTACTCAGCCATAAAAAGGAAAGAAATAATGGCATCTGCACCAGCCTGGATGGAACTAGAAATTATTATTCAAAGTGAAGTAACCCAGGAATGGAAAACCAAACATCATATGTTCTCACTTATAAGTGGGAGCTAAGCTATGAGGATACAAAGGCATTAAGAATGATACATTGGACTTTGGGGACTTGGGGGAAAGAGTGGGAGTGGGGTTGAGGGATAAAAGACTACACATTGGATACAGAGTACACTGCTCAGGTGATGGGTGCACCAAAATCTCAGAAACCACGATAAAACTTATTCATGCAACCAAATACAACCTGTTCCCCAAAAACCTACTGAAATATAAAAGACATTTAAAAAAAAAAAAAAAGTAGCCCAAAGCATTCACTCTGGACACAGAGTTGGGCTTGTCCTGACTACCACTTGCCATTGTGTGATCTTAGGCAAGTTCCATAAACTCTCTGTACCTCAGTTCCTCCTCTGCAAAATTAAAATAAAATTACACCTATCTCAAGACTACTGTGAAGCATAAAGTAACAATCATACAAAGTTTTTAGCTCTGTGCCTGGTGCCTAGTGAGGGATAAATAAATGTTAGCTTTCATTAACAACATATTTTTGTAAAGATATTCAATGGTACTCTGCTAAATTAAAAGAGTAAATAATCTTCTTTGAGAAGCCTATTTCCTAGGAATTGATTTTATCATTGGGAATAATTAGGTTTACTTTAAATAGAACCCTATTGTAATACAGATTATGATGATTTGGAGTTTTCAATAGACGTTGGCACATATAACAATTTTGTACACTAATTGTCAGATGCTATATGGCCATTGCAACAAGTATCTTGGGGTTTTGTTTTTCTCTAACACTAATATTACAGCTTTTTATTATACATATCATTATTTTTATTTGGCTATAATTATTTTTAGAACTAAGTTTAAATCTATTATAGGGATTCTGTAATCAGAATTATCAGTGAGACATTACAATATAGATTTGCTCAAGCTTGTGTAAATTCTGCAGTGGGCCTGGATCCCAGTGTTATTTTAGTGTCACGCCAAGCTTGAGAAGCACTGATTGACTGTCGGATCAGCTCTTTGAAAATAGTGAGCACCACCTATTCAATTCTGTAGCCCCTAAAATTGCTCTAAAGCTGTTAAGCATTTTCTGAGTAGTTTTGGAGGCCAGATATCATAGAATATAATAAAAGAGAAATTAAGTTGCATATTCCAAACAGAAACCGAGTCTTACATGTTCTAAGAAGTGAGAACTAATATCCAATGAATTTATAATTGGCCAATGCCACCTTAAGTTATGGCAATAACAATTTTTTAATTGATAATAACTTTTAAAAAATTCAATATACAGTATTTTTGACAGCTATATTGCTTTATACCAAGGTACAAATATAAGCCTCAATTAATGAACAGTGTCTATACTCACCCTTCAGGGAGCTGTTGAAAGGTCAGGCTAGCTGGTTACTGTTGACAAGACACTGTTCTGAGAACGACATGTTTTGTTGCTATTAATCACATTTCTGTTATTTAAATATATCAAGCGACCCAGCAGATTCTGTTGCAAGTAAGCATATGCCCATCTCAGAGTTAGGTCAAGCGTGTCTGCATACACATGGTTGTTATCATAAAACTGAAAATGGTTCATTAAGTTGCATCTAGGATCTCTATCACCCTTGGTGACCATTTGGTGTGACTGGGATAATTGTGCAGCTAATTCTACCAGCTAACAGTGGGCCCCTGGGACATGTGAGTTCTCCACAGCCCCATGCAGCCCTTCCTGTTTGCCTTGTAGCTTGTGATAACAACAGGCAGCCCTCCAGGAGAGATGACCCAGTGAGATTTTCCTACTTCAGCCTCTCAGCAAAAAGATGAAAGGAAAAATATGTGTCTTATCTTTGGGAGGTCACTTCACCAGGAAGTTTTGTTAAGGGTTCATAGCATGTGTTTCAGTAAATATTAATGGCAAAAAGGTTTGTTCACATATGATAGTCTGTAAATTGAGCTAGAGATAAACTGGATTAAAATAAGGGGCCGTTTTCATTTTTTTTTTTTTTTTTTTTTTTTTTTGAGACGGAGTCTCGCTCTGTCGCCCAGGCTGGAGTGCAGTGGCCAGATCTCAGCTCACTGCAAGCTCCGCCTCCCGGGTTCACGCCATTCTCCGGCCTCAGCCTCCCGAGTAGCTGGGACTACAGGCGCCCGCCACCTCGCCCGGCTAGTTTTTTTGTATTTCTTAATAGAGACGGGGTTTCACCGTGTGAGCCAGGATGGTCTCGATCTCCTGACCTCGTGATCCGCCCGTCTCGGCCTCCCAAAGTGCTGGGATTACAGGCTTGAGCCACCGCGCCCGGCCCGTTTTCATTTTTAAAAACAGGGATCCACACATTTTGGGAATTGTTGATATTCCCAATAATACGAGGCTTAACATTTGCATTAATCAAGGAACAATTAAAAGGAATAACCCAAAAGTCAATTAATAATAATAGCATCTGACAATTTATGGTGCCTACACTCTTAGATCTCCACACATGAAATGATTTGCCTAGTGTTACCTTGTTAATTTTTACCCAGAATCAAGTTATCCTGTAACCATCCCCAGTTTTTTCTTAACCAATACAAAGCCAACTCTTAGTAGTAACAGTTATCATTGTAGTTCATTTCTCAGGGACATGAACATGTTCATGGTTTTGTTTGTTTGTTTGTTTTTGAGACACAGTTTCACTCTGTTGCCCAGGCTGGAGTGCAGTGGCATGATCTCGGCTCACTGCAACCTGTGCCTCCCAGGTTCAAGCGATTCTCTGGCCTCAGCCTCCCAAGTAGCTGGGATTACAAGCGCCCGCCACCATGCTCAGCTAATTTTTTGTGTTTTTAGTAGAAACAGGGTTTTGTCATGTTAGGCAGGCTGGTCTCGAACTCCTGACCTCAGGTGATCCACTCACCTCAGCCTCCCAATGATCATGTTTTTTTTTTTTTTTTTTTTTTTTTTTTTTTTGGAGAAGTTATTGGGTAACAAAGATAAATGTCCTGGTGGTATAAAAAGTCATTTCATATAAGTTAAAATTTAAATCAAAGGAAGCCATTTGATGCCCAGAGGAAAAAAAAAAATGTACTAATGGAAAAATAATCTTTGATGGGTGATGAGCAGAAGTTATTTTCTTCTTCTCCTAATATCCTCATCTGTCCCAAACTTTAGCCTGACTAGCACTCTCCTGTGCCCACTCTTCATGGAATCACAAGTATGTTAGATGCAACCCACTCTCGTGACTAGAGCAGCATGCATGGATAAAAGACATCATTTGGTGAATGAAGGCAATGCAAAGATGTTCATTTCCTTTAAACATATACAGTCTGTGTCAAAGCAGTTACAAAAATATTCCTAGGCATAGTCTTCCAGCTCCCCTAGCTGATATTGAGGTCCTCTCCAGGAGTGGCAGGGAAAGGGCTTGGATGGAACATAAGTGGACATTGACAGTTAATGACCGACTGAATTCATGAAAAGGGGGAGTGGGGGCTTCAGGTTGAAACAGGAGCATAACGGTTAGATTATGATATTATGGTTCTTACTTCAGACAAGTACCTTACTGCCTAGAAAGATAATTATGCAAGCTGCAGTGTTCTGGAGTGCATTATTTCTATTCTGGTTGGAAAAGTGTTGTTCTGAACACTTTGTAGTTCTTTGTAGCTCCATCCATTTTATGATCTCCAAAGACAGAAGAATCATTCACATTCCATAATCTATCAGATTAGGAGATATGTTATGTAAAACTCCATGGGTATTTTCTGTCTGTCATATAACTGAGAGACTACCTACTTCTACACTCTTGGTAGACTGTGGCTTGGTATCAGGCTAGTGTTAAGGAAGGAGTAGGATGGTAGTACAGTGAGGTTTGTCTTGGAGTAAACAGGAACAACTGGAGAAAGGGAAGCTTGATGTGTTTCTATATTCAGATGGAAGATTTTTCTTTAGTCATAGAAAACTACATGTTTTCTATGGAGATAAGACAGCATACAGTTTGGGAAAACTTCCGGTGCCTTTGTGTGCTTAACGTGGCATTTGAAATTAGTGCAAAAGATTAATCTAGAGAAAGAAGAATGGTTCATATTATAAGGTGCCTTCCTTGGATTTCATGTTAAGAAATTTGAGGGTTTTCCTGAGAAAAGTGGAGACAAATTAAAAGATTGAAGAATTTTATGCAGGGAACTAACGTGATCAGATTTGGATTTAGACAAATCATTCTACAGTTTTAAAAAATGAGTTTGATTAAGACAATATTACAGGCAGGGAAACCAAAGAGGAGTTACCACACCAACATCCCCAATGGAGCATGGGCTTCTATTTTTGCTACCCAGGATCTAGGTGCATAATATAGTCAGTACATGTGTGTTGCTGCATGAGGCTGTGGCAAGTAATTTAGATACCATATGACTGAGGGCTAAACTGAGGTGTGGTCATAGGAATTGAAAAAATGGACAGAGATTTAAAATATGTTAGTGAGGTAGAATCTAAAGGAGTTGGACAATTGACTTGTTTTAGGGAAAGGGGAGGAAAGGAGGAGTCAAAGAAAAAGAAAGAGAGAAGCTTCTGGCTTGGGTCA
This sequence comes from Theropithecus gelada, assembly GCF_003255815.1. Lineage (NCBI taxonomy): Eukaryota > Metazoa > Chordata > Mammalia > Primates > Cercopithecidae > Theropithecus > Theropithecus gelada. Next base: position 40,997,935 of record NC_037673.1, on the reverse strand, counting down.
TTTCTGATACCATTCACTGAACTTAGAAATATTGGGCATAGAGCAAGTTGAGGGAGGGATGATGACCATTTGTTTCAAATATGAAGACACTGAGAGGTTTGCAGGGCATTCAGGTCCTGCTGATCATAAGTCTGGTTGGATAGAAGAGCCTGGTTCTCTAGCATCCAGAGAGAAGTCTGGGCTACAAAAGTAGTTTGGGAGGTTGTAAATATCTAGCTGGGAATTAAAGCTGTGGGAATAATCCAATCATTGAGAGATAATTAGAATCTGTAAAGGATTGGCTGGAACTCTGACAATCATCACATTTTAGGCTTGGGCAGAAGAAAAGTGGTTGCAAAAAAGCTGTGGGGCTACCAAAAGTTGGAAGAAAATAGAAAAAGTCTAGAGGAAGTACGGATTCTCAGAAACCAGTGGAAGGTATTTCATGAAAAATGGGCACATATTCTAGGCACCAAAGATATAAAGATAAAAGAAACATAGTCCTTATCTACAGAAGTTCAAATTCTGGTGAGGGAGCTATCTATAGGTAAGTAGAAACATCAGAGCCATTGATACCCACAGTAGAGAAATAAGTTACTACTGGAGCCCAGAGAAAACGTGTCTCTACCACACCACCAACTCCTAAATCTCCAACTAGAACAAACTCAGAAGAAAAGAATCCTGAATTATTGCTCGCCCAGTGGGTGATTTCATCACACAACATAACTTCATATTTTACCTAATAATTCATTTATTATCTTTCTCCCTTCATTAAAAGCGAAGCTACACAAAGGCATGGGTTTTTGTCTCTTTTGCTCACTCTTGTGTCTCCAGAGCCTAGAACAATTCCTGGCATATAGTACGTGCTCAATAAATATTTGTTGAATGAATAAAAATATCAAGCATACATCCACACAAGGTGTTTACTGATCTCAGACCACATCCCAGGAAATACTACTTATATAAAACTCCTGATATGAATTTATTTTCTTGTGTTTTGCTTTTTCTCTTAAAAGCTAATTGTGTAGGCCAGGCATGGTGACTCATGCCTGTAATCCTAGCACTTTGGGAGGCCGAGGCGGGCAGATCACCAGGTCAGGAGATCGAGACTATCCTGGCTAACACAGTGAAACCCCATGTCTATTGAAAAAAAAAAAATACAGAAAATTAGCTGGGTGTGGTGGCAGGCACCTGTAGTCCCAGCCACTTGGGAAGCTGAGGCAAGAGAATGGCGTGAACCCGGGGGGCAGAGCTTACAGTGAGCACAGATTGCGCCACTGCACTCCAGCCTGGGCAACAGAGCCAGACTCTGTCTCAAAAAAAAAAAAAAAAAAAAAAGCTGAGTGTGCAACATGTTGGTTTTGACTGAACACTCCAGTAGGCAGTGCTTTAGTTAAACCAAAACTTAACTATGCCATGAGGATTATTCAAACCTCTAGCAAACCTTCTTAGCCATGATATGCACTGGTTTTAAATCATAAGAGAAAGCCTGCATTTTTCTTGCTCTTTAAGATTTTTCACTAAGGAGATTGTCCTTCAAATAAGTCAAACCCTGGGAAGTATCCTACAATCAGTGATGAAACAATGGGCCTTTCTTGTAATTAACTCCACTCTTTAGAACTCTCCTAGAAAATTACTTCAAACTTAAAAAAAAAATTACTCAGCCACAAAGAGAATGATTTGTTAATAAACCATTTGTCTCCCTGACCAAATAATTTTTCAGCTGTTAAGAATTCTTCAGATGTCTATTTGTTTTATACTTGGATAACTAAAAGACAACTAGGTCTTAAACATTTTAGATTCTACTAGTGCAGAATGCTTAATAGAGAAAGGTAGTTTGCGTAATGGGTTGCTGCCTTTATTCTAATCAAGTACATTCAGAAAAATAGGCAGAGATGTAAGACTAGGCTAATCATCATAAATTTATTTTCTGCACACCTGCTTTTGCCAAAATTTGTTAGATGTTGCCAATTGATTTTACAATAAATAAGATACTGTCCCTGCCCTCACGAACCCAGGGATTTCCAGAAAAACTTCACAAAGAAAGTGATTTTTGATCTGAGAATTAAAACAAGCAGAAATTTTTCAAGTGAACCTGGGGGAAAAAAGAACCCTTGCGGCAGAAAAAATACAAGAAAAAATGCAAGGCGGAGGAAGGATGAAATAGGCAAGGATGTTCATAGTCAAGATGCACAAGGTGTTTAACGGGTCTTGAACTAAATTCATGTGGGGGAGGGCAGGATGAAGGGACTAGAAGTTTAAGAAAAGTCAGATGATGGTGTCTTCTGCATGCTGAGCCTTTCTGTTGATAAATGAAACACAGTTCTTTATTTTATAATTTCAAATAAATGGGTGACAGGCCACATCACCAATAAGGTCTGGCCTTGTTAGCTTGCATAAGTTAATACTACAGTAAATAAATTAAATAAAAATGACATAGTTTTGAAATGCAATAGTCACCATGAAATTTAATATTCACCTTACCAGAACATTGCAATTATTTTGTTCCTTTATTCAAATATTTTAATGGCGTATTTCCCACATATTTCAAAACAGAAAAATGAAGAGTAGTTGAGTGATATTAATTAACTGAAAAATAATATTATCTAGACTTAGCATTTAAAGTGAGATCTGTTTGGTTCTTAAAGTACAATAGGCAATAGTACTATCATTAATACTTCTTATTCATTGAGTGAATGAATAAACAATCTACTACCCTGGCACCAGGGAGAACCATAACATTTGAGAACTGGAAGGGAAGTTAATCGCTCTTCTTATAGTAACTTCATTTTAAAGATATGAAAACTGAAGACCACAAGCCAAGGCACAATTTAGTAGAGTTGGACCTAAAATCTAGACCCTTGGGCTTTCAGTTCAGTGTTTTTTTTCTACTAGGTGTCTTCTTGTATGACTGAGATAATCCGTTTGAACTGCCCTTGTTCTGCCACAAGCCCATAGTAGGGAGTGAGGTGAGAGCCTCACATCCCTTACAGGCCTTGAAGTCTACCATGTGCTCAGCCCCTGTGCCGGCTCCGGGAATGCAATGATGGATGAAAGGAACCCTGCTAGCCTAAAGTTCACACTCCAATGGGAACTAATGTGTATCACACTCCATGTGATACTAATAAAGTCACACTGATGTGAAATGTCAAGAGGTGGGGAATGGGGGATAAGAAAGGTGTGTGGCCCGATGAAAGCACATATCAGAGGGACCTAGTGAGCTAGGATATCCTCTACCCTGATTGTTTGTTTTCTTAAATATCTAAGAAATCCAAAAATTAGAACAAGTTTGCCTCAAAAAAAAAAGTATCTGCTCTGAGGACTTGTGGTTTCTTTGATAGTTTATAAAACATAATTTATAGTTTATAAATAGTTTATAAAACATAATTTAATACTTTATAAAACATAATTTAATACTTTCTCCAGTTGTTGCCACAAACAATAGTATAAAGTATGGTTTTGTGACTTCTGCCCACTATAAGACCAGAAATCTTTTTTTAGAGCTTTTTACTCAAGCTGAAGACAAAGACATAAAGTTGTCAAAACCAGGTACAAAATAAGCTTATATTACCAGTCCCAGATTCTATGAACAGGAAAGAAAAATCTAAGACATAAAATGGAAGTTAACATATAAGAGATTTTGCTTATGCAATATACTTATCACGCTTTAAGAGGTAACTTCCTGGGAAAAATAATTTTGTCTATAATTACTGTACTTCATAAAGCTCTTTGGGACTTTTGCCATACTCTGTTTTCTAGGGAGGACACTCGGGAAAATTTTCTTGACCTTGTCTTGGGAAAGAATTGCACCTGATTATGCTGATTCACGTTATATGCTCAGAATACACTATCGTATTTTTTTAAGCATGATGTAAGAATGATGTAATCTATACCTAATTATCCAATTATTCCATACCTTGAAAGAGTCTTTCAATGGAATGCATCTATACTCTAAGAAGAAAGAAATCCATGAAAATTCATAGTATACTCTTCATATGGGGATAGAACCTAACACCCTAAGATTGTTTCCCTTACTCTTCAGATGGAGAAAAAGGAAAAAGAATGGAGAAACAGAGCAAGTAAAGAAAAAGAATCAGAGAGAAGATGAAGAGTATAGTAGATATGGGGTCAGGTAGTGGGTACTGCAGCAAATAGAGCTCTGAGGACCTCTATACTGTAGATTTAGCTTAAATCCAATGTGCCTCATTCATTTTCAATGAGAAAACAGAAGAGAGAATTTTAAAAATGAAATAATTGAGCTCTGAAAGAAGTGGGAGGAGAGCCTAAACTGGGCTTAAAAACGTGAGAGAGGGAGCTGTGTACATATTAGGGTCTCTTGTGATACAGGAGACAGTGGAAACTTCTGGCATGGGAGGTATGAGAGAAGTCTTTATCAACTTCACCCATTGTGGAGTCATCCACAGATATTAGCCCAGCTGAACAAGTAGGGCACCACAGTGAATAGCTGGCTACAATTTTCTGCAACAAAATGTTGCAAAGCACTCCAAAAAAAAAAAAAAAAAAATTCCTGCATATTTACTAGGACATTCCAGAACTTTCCCTTGTGAATTTATGGGTACAGCAATCGGGAAAGTAAGCAGAGTGCTAAAGGACAACTAAGGGACTAGTGCTCTGTAACTATAGGATAACTTACAGACCTGTGATGCATGCAATTGTGTTGTAATGATCACTGGCTTGCTTAGTGCATTTTCGAGTTTTTAAATCTCCTCAAGTGTGGAGCAAAAAATGACAGCATTTTGAAGTGTTATTTAAACCTCCAAAGTACAAGAACTTCTGCTTTACACTCTTGAACCATTTCATGAGGGGAAAGTGTGGAATGCTTTTGTCAGTTCCTCATCTTCAACTCCACATCATGCATGAAGTGTGATATGCTCTAGTTGCTGCAGTTTAAAGGAATGTTGATTTCTCAGTGATAATGTCCTTTTAACACAACTTGTGGCAGAATTTAATATAAGGAAAAGTTTAAAGAACTCCATACCCTTTTCCCAATAGGAGCATTTGACCATCTCTGAATTTGAGAGAAGTTATTCTTCTGAAAGTAGCACTCCTCCATAGGAGCTGTTTGATGATCATGATGAAACTTTTTATCCTGACACAATATTTTGAACTTCTGATTGCTTCTTTAATCCTAAAGCCATGCTTAGCATCATAACAACCTCTAATGAGTGCAGCCATTCTTTAAAAAACTAAATCTTGCTTTGGAAACAGAAGACCCAACCTGAGAACAATTTTCTGGCCATTTAAACAACTACTAGATAGAGCTACGAGTCTTCACATTGTATGTGAAGAACTGGTAACAGGTGGATATGTGGACTCCTTTGCATTGTCAGTATCTGTAGTTGGATATTGTCAATAAATCATAGAAAAGATGAGTAAATCACATTAAAATCATCCAGAAATTTTGAATCGTAGGTTTTAGATCTAACTACTGGAAAACTAGAGCAAATACGTGGATGTGTGGTTAGTATTTGACCTTTTTAGACCCTACTACTTTTCATTTCTTTTGGCAAATTTTCCAGAGCTCAGTACTGTATTTCCATACCTTTTCTGAAAGAGATGGCTTATTTTCATTCCCAGGAGGTTTAAAAGTCTTCCTTCTTCTTTGCCGAGCAGTCATGGATCAGCTGCAGGTCTTGTTCTTCCCCAGTGCTTCTGCACTTAGTAAGTCTGCATTACAGAGGCTGTCAAGCACCTAACGTATTCAACATCACACCTGGCCCAATGCTCTTGCAGTCTATCTATCTATCTATCTATCTATCTATCTATCTATCTATCTATCTGTCTGTCTGTCTGTCTGTCTGTCTGTCTATCTATCTATCTATAGATATCTATCTATCTATCTATAGATAGATAGATCAGTAATTTTCTCTATTTGTAAGTGGTCATCTTATATGACAGTGATGGGATTTCTGCGGGGGGGAAACATCTATTTTCAAAGTTGGAAGACCTTTATTATTATATTTGCACAAGCTTCCTTGTCTTGTTAACTAGTAAAACTAGAGTGCTACCTATTGACATTGCAAAATATTACCAGGAATGTTTTTTCTGGTTTCCCTCACTGATTCAAAATCTTACTCTCATGACATCTGACATTAGATACAAAGAAAACAACAACAAAAAAATGAGTTTCTAACAGGAATTCTCAGCTGTACCATGATTACTTCTTTTCATCCTCCTACCTTTGTGCAATTACTAACTCATCTATATTTTAAGATAATGGTACATTGGGGTCCATTTAGAACGTCTATTAGATCATAATATCACACAAGCAATGATGTCTTTGTTTTGAAAATAGCATCCAGAGCAGCTGCTCCCCTAACTCATTTAGGAAACGGGGCTAATACTATTAACCTACCTCACAGTGTGAGAAGCACTTTACAATAGGGAATTCCATGATATGTTAACCAATAACTTGGAAAAAATATTTGTTTCTCCAAATATCCACTGGAGCTGCCAGAGAACATCTCTAAAATATCTCCACTGAACTATTTTTACTTAGTGTTTTGGAGAACAATTGCCCACCATCCCAAAACGTGTAATGCCTATGACAGAGACTGATTTAGCTACTAACAAGAGAGGTATGGAATAAAAGAGAAAGAGTAAGAAGGCCAGCTACATTTCATTTTTTATGGCCCAGTTACCTGGTTTTGGACTATATATGTTTTTCCTCTCTCAGTCTGTCCTGTGCCTATTTGGTGATTCTTTGAATAATAGTGCCTCCAGTTGATTTGGTGTTAAGAGTAGGGAAAGACTGAGACAATTACAACTCAGGACAAAGGTGTTAGAGAGAAAATAGTAAAACTGAAGACCAGGGTGAGCTTACATTCATCTTCCATGTCTTTCTTTAATAGCCGTCATAATCAAGAACAACTATAGGTTGGTAACTAGTATCTATAGATGTGCTTGCACAGGGATACAGACACAGCTACACCAAGATCCCTGCCTTTTTGACCCCAAAATTCAGTGAGAAAGATTGGCAGAGCAATACACTATTGCAATGTAGAATGGTGTGTATAAGGTGTTGAGGTGCTGTGAGATTTCAGAGGAGAGATAAATTACTTTCCTAGGAGTGAGAGATTGCTAAAGACCTATGAATCTGATCTAATAAATGTCCAGAGTAAACCAAATCTACTAGGTGACAAGCCTTGCCAAAAGTGAACCAGAAATCATTTTAATAGATAAAGAATTTTTTTCTAATTTTTTCTAACTTTACTGTGCTGAGGCATCTCTTCAGCATTTTAATTTGGAAAGTCCTAAAATATCAATTTATTAAAACAAGATACCACGACTTTGAATGGCTAAAATCCAAAACACTGACAATACCAAATGTCCCACCAAATATGGAGCAACAGAAACTCTTATTCATTCCTGTTGGGAATGCAAAATGGAACAGCTATTTTGGAAGTCAGTTTGGCAGTTTTTTACAAAGCTAAACTTAGTCTTACCATATGATCCAGTAATAGCAACCTTAGGTACCTACCGAAATGAATTGAAAACTTACATCCATACAAAAACCTGCACATGGATGTTGGTAACAGCCTTATTCACAATTGCCAAAACTTAGAAGGAACCAAGATGAAGCAAATAAGATGTACCTCAGTAATTGAATGGATAAACAAACTGTTAAATCCATACAATGGAACATTATTCCATCATAAAAATAAATGAGCCACAAGAGGGCATGAAGGAAGCTTAAATGCATATTGGTAAGTGAAAAAGACATTCTGAAAAGACTGCATAGCATGTAAGTTCAACCATATGACATTCTGTAAAAGACAAGTTTATAAAGAGTTGGAGAGTGGTGATGGCTGTATAATACAACAATGTGAATGTACCCAATTCCTCTGAACTGTACACTTAGAAATATTTAAAATGGTAAATTTTGTATTATGTTAAATTGATAAATATATTAATATATATTTTACCACAACATACGCATTCAAAATTATAGAGACAGCAAAGGTAAAAGATCAGTTGTAAGGGTTTGGTTTAGGGGAGGGAGGGTGAGCAGGTAGAGAGCACAGAGCATTTCTAGTGCAGTGAAACTGTGGTACTGTAATGGTAGACTGAGGACATCACGCATTTGTCAAAACCCATTGAACTGTGCAACACAGAGTGAACCCTAACGTAAACTCTAAACTGCAGTTAATAATACTATATTACAACTAGTTTATCAATTCTAACAAATATACTCCACTAATGCAAGATGTTAATAATAGGAGAAACTAGCTAGGGGTTGGTGAGTAAGGGTTGTATATGAGCACTCTCTGTACTTTCTGTGTAAGTTTCCTGTAAACTAGAAACTGCTCTAGGCTGGGCATGGTGGCTCATGCCTGTAATCCCAGAACTTTCGGAGGCCGAGGCAGGCGGATCACGAGTTCGAGACCGGCCTGGCCAACATGGTGAAACCTCCTCTCTACTAAAAATACAAAAAATTAGCCAGGCGTGGTGGTGGGTGCCTGTAATCCCAGCTACTCGGGAGGCTGAGGCAGGAGAATCACTTGAACCCAGTAGGTGGAGATTGCAGTGAGCTAAGATTGTGCCACTGCACTCCAGCCCAGGCAACAGAGCAAGACTCCATCAAAAAGAAAGAAAAGAAAAGAAAAGAAAAGGAAAAAAAAAAAGAAAAGAAACTGCTCTAATAAATATTCATTTGGATAAAGACAAATAAATATATAGCAAAAATTAAATATGGAGTTAGCCATGAGTTAAATGAGCTCAAGTTGGGATCTATAAAGTTAGAGGCTTTAGCGACCTGAATATGTGTGTGTGTGTGTGTGTGTACACATATATATGTATAAATTTGGAGTAAAGGATGAAACATGGTAAATAACTGGACACTTACCAAGATATTTGGTTGTATGCATAAGCAGTTTTTTTCTATGCTACCACCCTGAGCTGAATGACAGTTTGTGTTCAGAAAACAATGTTATCTTATGAATATTCTCATTCTCTAGGCTTTCTTATCATCATATTGCTATTCCAGTTATTGCCTTAGTGCATCAGAGTAGATAACGTTAGATAAACCAGACCCAGAATAATATGAAGAAGGAGGATAACCTCTGGACAGGATTTTAGCATAATGGGTTCCAATTTCATCTCTGCCACTGAGTGAAAACAAGCAAGGGCAAGCTACTCACCCTCTCTCATGATTTGCTTCCACATCTATCCAATAAGAAGGTTAGACTAAATACTCTCTGAATTCCATTTTTGCTCTCAAGTTCTTTTGTCTTGTCTGGTTAGATTTAGCCAAAGACATCATTTGGAAAATCTCAAAGAAAGTCCAAGTCTGCAGAGATCATATTATTTTGACACGAATCAAACGTTGCCTTGTTTCATCAATTACTATTTGGACTTTTGGAAAGAAAATACTCAAATCAATATTCTTACTATCTTGACTATGTCCAAGTCTCCCTACTATACGCTGTAATAGAATCATTTTGTTTATAGAACCAGTTTGTAATAATGCTTTTATTTTTGTGATTACTTGTTAACATCTGCTCACACCCACCCACCTCTAGATTACGAGTTGTATGAAGGAAGGGAATGATCTGATTTTATTCACCATTAACTCCTCAGTGCTTAGTGCTCAGAGTAGGTAGGCAATATATATATATTGAATGAATGATTCTTTATATTAGTTTAATGAAACATAAATATAATTTTTAATTATATGAAGTAAAAGAGAATTTAGATTTTTTGATACATGGTTTGCTCTGAGTTAGGATATTTTTTCTAAATGGTTGTAGGTTTGAGATAAAAATTTTCCAACAGGAACTTAATATTGTAATTTTTAGTAATTCATGGTAATTTCTTGTCCATAAATGATCTTCTGTTAACTGATGAGTCACAGATATCAGCTGCATTTTTATATTTCTTATCTAAAATAATTTCTAGGCAAACAAGTGAATTAAAATTATAAGAGCAAAATAATGGGAACTATTATGAATATAAAACTTACAACAAAAATAACTATTTCCTTAAGTGACAAATGAAAATGGATTTCTCATTCTAGATTCAAATATTTCTTTAATTGATGAGTTGATCATTTGGATTTCAGATTTTCATTTTGCTGTGGAAAATAACTGAAAAATGTGAAAAGTTCTAGCTTTTATTTGAATAAGAGCTGACTAAATCCGAAACCTTAGTCTACTCTTTCTAAAAATAAGTCTCATTTCTGGAAGGATGACTTGGCACTTAGTCTTCTGGCCAAATATGTCAACAAAATATTGGACAAACTATCTTTTGTCTTCTCCTATTCTGTGTTCATGGAGTGATTCTAAATGCTAGCTTAATGCCTGCTCTTTATGACCAATGAATTATTCATGTTTTAGAAGTCCATCTGAAATCGTTCCTTTAAAACATGCCCATTAATTCAGAGCATCAATTTAGAAAGATTACTTTTTCAGTTCAAGACAATGTTTTATGGTTAATGGAGAATCATAGATGCCATTTGAAACTTAGAATGTAAGAAAAAAATACAAGAATGTAAGAAAAAATAAAAAGCAATACAGTTGTTACTTATTTGAAGTTGAAATGGAAGCCTGAGGTGTGAAGAATTATTCTTATCAGACAAACAAATCATCCAGTTCTGCTTAAGTAAGTAAATAACACAATTCATGAAAATTTTGGCCTTGTGTATAGCAAACATAATGCTTGGGCTTTAGGAAAAAATGTTTTAATACGACTGTAACTTGACATTAAACCACGTTTTCATTAAGATCAGAAAAAATGTCAGAATTCTCTTCTAGCTGATGATATTCTCTGTTTTCTTCAGGTTTAAGTATATTGGATTTTCATTGTAACTACAAACGTTCTCAGTCTAGACACTGTTATGACTTTAAATTATTTCAATCCAAAGTTCAAGATGTAGACACAAACTAAGTTTGTGATTTTAGTAGTAGTACATGTGAAATCACCTGTTGGGGTTACAAATCTTGACTGATTTTATACTGAATGGACCATTTATTTTAGCCAAAAAGAAGTTACTTACTTTGCATATAAGCAAACAATTTTCTTTTTGCCTAGTAGTAATTCATTTTCAATATATTCACCAAATACGTGGATGATTTCTTTGACTTTGGATTGATTTTTTTTCTATTTATGTAAAAGAGATTTTTGAAGCAAAGCAACTAGGTTTCAAGTAAATATAAAAATTTCAGATTGCATAAAAATGCTATTACACTTGAAGGAAAAAATCATAATTTTAATATCTTTCATTCAATTTTCTATTATCATTGTGGTGAACAAAGTGGTCCTCATGTACTCATTTACTTAGAAGCCTAAAATGGATAAGGAGCCAGAACAGGAAAAGGTGGAGCTACCTAGGTTTAGCTCTAAGGATCCTATGCTTGTGCAAAGTTGCAGCAAGTTTGATAGCACAGTTTTGTTGATGATAATGTTATTTATCATTAAACTTTTACATTTTTCTAATGAAAAGAAAATTTGTACCCACTGTGTATTTGTATTCAAAAAAGTAGATTTTTGAAGATGCTGATTTGTTAGTTTTGAGAATTGCAGACTTCTAGGACCCATCTATTATTCTTGCTTTTGTCTAGAAATCAACCTTCTTAGATACAAGGTGTATCCCCGCCACAAAAATAGAGGCATCATTGATTGTATTTTTCAAATTGTGAAGCAAATATTTTCAGCTTATTGAAATAGCTAAGTATGTTATAAATTCTTGTAGTTTTTAAATTTTTGAATGAATTAGCTCCTCCTTTTCTACTAATATTTTATGCTGCATTTGGAGATTTTGCTTCTGTTTTGAGATTTCTCCTACAAAAATTATATTGACTCAATATGTTGCTATACTACTAAACCTAGATAAAGAATGAGATAGTGAAGTGGTAATAAAATACCCACACTAAATTTACAAAGCATTCTGTACATTTTCAGTTTTGGAAGGTACTCAGCTGCACAATTTTATATGTCCAGGAAGATATCATTTGTGAACCTTCATTTTAATCATCAAACTGCCTTTTGGCCTCAGCTGCTTTGAAGCCCACAGTTTCTCTTCCATTATTAGCAAGTTTGGGAAACAGAGTCAATAAAATCTAATTATTGCACCGATGGTGAAATCAGTACTATCTCCTGAATATATACTCAGACTTTCTAGATTAAACTAGAAAGTTTAGTCTCTCTTTACACACACTTTTCTGGGCTCACTCTTCAACACCTAAAACAGCACCTCTGTTGCATAACACAGTGCCTGCCAGGCAGTAACCATTTGGTATAACTGGATTGAACAAAAACTATGGCATCATTAGAGGAATTCCAAAGTAGGATACTCTGAGCTGATAATATCTTGATCAATTAAAGGATATATGGATACCCTATAGGCCACAGTGTCCTGAAAATCACATCTGCATACTCCTGTGCTCATTTCCAAAAGTAACAAATCCTTTCCTAGTTACCCAGATTTATCCCTAAATAGAAAGATGAGCAGGCAGGAGCTCGCTAGATCACAGCCGTATGATCCAGTCTCATTTTTTACAACTATTGGAACAAAGCCTTCTTGTAGATGGTGGAAATGTCTTACTGTGGATTCACATCTTGAGAGATAAAACATGGCTAGGAATGGGCTCCTTTGTAATCCAGGTGAGTTGTTTGGCACCTAAGCAGTATGATGGCATCACAGCTTATAAGCAATGGGTATGTAATAACTAGATGACAACTTTCATTTCAGATTTAAGTTATTTGAGATTAGCAACATGAGTAGATTCCAAGAGATGTAAAAATAAGTGATAAAAACTTTCTTTTCTACCATGGCCTTGCCTATTTACCCATCACCCACCCTTTATGGCTTCTTATAAGGTAAGAGGAATGATTCATAGCCACAACAGGTAATATTGCAAACAGGTAAACATTATAAACCCAATGGCAACCAATTCCATTTACAAGTAAAAAGTTCAGCTGAGGGAAAGGACTATTTCCAGTTTACATAATCCAAAATCATTAATTTATTTGGAACAACTTAAATTTGTAGGGCACTTTGAAATTTGCATGAGTATTCATAGTCATGATTATATGTAAGCTTCCTATTAATCATGAGGTAGAATGATGTATTTTCATGCTGCATGTTGCACAGAAAGGATCAGCAGTTTATAGACATGGTTTAGGTGGAGTCACAGTCCTGGTTTCAAGAATGACTTCGCAGAGTTAGCTAGGAAGCTGTCCATTCTGGACATTAGCATGGCAGTGTAGACGTGGGATATTGATGGTGCTCTCTTCCATACATACTCCATCGGTGATACAGCCCAGTTTAGAATCAAGTATTCATAATTCTTCAGTCAACTATATATGGTATTAGTTTGGTTTTTCACTGAATTCCACTAGATATACTGGTTTAATGTAGCTAAGAAAATAAATCAACATTATAAACTTTTGTCATTAGAAATAGAGCAACTTTCAAAACTGGCAAGTATTTTGTCAGCAACATTTTTTAACATTTATTTAGAATACCTTACTTTGGTGGGATATTAACAAATATTTGTACTTCTTTAATATCAAAACTTTTTCATCTCCTAAAATGTAACTCAATGCCAAGAGTAAGACCTGTTATAAAATACATTCTATTATTAGTAGCTAAAAAGTCACACAATTAAAAATATTTTCAAATAACGTCCACTTAATGACTTCCAGTGGGACATGAGTTCCCAATAAAGTTTGCAACAAAATTCTTTAGGTTCTATCCTGCTGACTGCAACTTTGAGTTGGAAAGTATTTATTCATTCTTTCACTTGAAAGTAGCACTATCCCTCTAAACAGTTCTACCTAAGAGATTTTAACTGCTTGGGAGAAGACTCTTTCCTTGCCTTGGCCTGTCCCTGGAGTCAGTGTTGGTAAAATTGATGAGCAACTGATGCACGCAGTCATCAGAGACCATGGCCATCTCTAGTGTCGTTGTCTAGCTCACCACCAACTTCCCTTGGTGGGTGTCTTCCAAATTTGAACCCCAGCTATGGAAAGAAAAATTTCCAGTCTGGAGTGGTGAAGAATAATGGGATTTTTCAAATTGTTCTTCTGGTCTAGGGCAGAGAAACTGAGAGCATTCCATTTATTTTTACAACTTTTAGTTAATTGATGAAACTAATATATTTTGTTGCCTCTAGGATAATTTTGATATTTCAGTACATTAGCTATTTAATTAGTCATTTCACAGTATCATGTTATCGGTTTTTAGGGATACTATATGCAGTGAGTTGCAAAATTCAGTGTAGAAAAATGCTCTAATAAAAAGAGACTGGTGAATGCTGGTTCCCTCATTCCCTGAATAAAACTGCTGCTGATTATCTAACAGAGGCATTGCTGAGAGAAGGACCCAGGACAGCAGCATCTATATAAAGGCATGCAGTTAATGCAATTGTAGGTGTGAATCTATATAACTTTAGAGGTTAACTGAGATTCCAGAAACATACACACACACATATAGCCATTTATCTGAATTCTCAACACCTCTCCATGTGCCTGACTGAAGGCTCCTCTGGCATCTCTATGGCGAGTGTCTTTCCTTTTGTTCCATCTAGAATAAATCCTATAAGCAACTTTTAAAGACGTATCCCTGCAAATCTCCCTTGAAATAACCCAGCACTGCATATGATTATGAGGAAGCATTTTAATTCATCTTTCTAAGATAATTTTTATAGCATTATAGATTAACGTGAAGGAAGATTTAAGATAAAAAGTATAGCAAGGGTTCCTTTAGGATGACATTTTCAAATGCTTCCCTAGAATACAACCATACCAAGTTGTTAATAACGCTTCTCTTCCATCTAACATATTCTATGACGTATATTAGAATCAATAGCTAGGCAATCAACGACTTAATTAAAGCTAAAGTGAGCACAAGCCCTGAGAAAGGGCAACACTACTGTCATTTTGTCACCCTGGAAACGCTGCTTCTGTATTTGATAAGTACAGACTCAGTCAGTTAGGCAGATAATTTACATGACCGACTAGTCACATACATCAGTGATTCCAATTTTTGAAAAACAAAATAGTACGATTTCTCTGTATCCATTGACATATTCACTCTAAAGCAAGTCAGAAGAGACTTACTCAGATGGCTGTTATCCCCTGGCAGCACCATTCCTACTACCAGCTGGAGCTACGTCCTAGAGGATCCAAATTTTCGTGTTTCTGCCCTGCTCCCATTCCTTAGTTTCTGACCACTATCTAGCCTCAGATCACTCTTGAGGACTTTTCTTGCAGTTCTGGTGGGATCTCAGCTTCTGCACGCTTTATATCTTCTTTGGAAGCCGAGAGGAGATTCTCTGAGCTAAAGAGGGAGAAGAATATATATGCTAGCAAACTACTGTTGACTCTTTCAGAGGTACAGCAACTTCCTCCCTACCCCTTCCTCCAATACTGCCTAATACCTGCCACTCACTGCAGAAGAAGCCATGAAAGAATTCCAGGAAAAAGGTGATCATGAAACTACTGGGAAACATTAACAAAAAATAGCCAAAATAATCTTTGGCCATAATAAAAGAACCAGAATGAGGGTGGAAATACTCTATTACACTTTACACCCAAGTGACAATATTGCATTATTTTCCATTTACCCTTTTTAGAGGAAGTATAGACAAAGTGGAACACTCAGAAAAGAGTGACAAGGACAATAACAGAATTCCAAGCTGAAAAATCAAGGAAAGTAAGTGGGGGTATTTAAGAAGAATAAGGGAAGATACAGATGGTGGGGTTAGGGGAATATCAATTATTTTCAAATATTTAAGGAATATCATGTTGAAGATGAATACACTTGTTTTACATGAACCTAAGTAGAGCTAGTGGGTGGTCAGAAAGAAACTTGTAATAGTGAGAGGGAGGCTATGAGAATTCCAAGCCCCTAAAACATATGTTAGAGTTGAGCCCCTGTAAAGGATGCTCAAGTTAAGCCCCTTGAAAAGAAACTGCAATATTTTCAACAGTGTTCTGTAGAACACTGGGTCCACTAGATGTCATTGGTGATTTGTGTGTGTGTGCGCGCATGCATGCACTCATGTTAGTAGGGGCCGTAGTAGCAGGGCTATTTTCAGGTCAAATAAATTTGTTTCCCAACTTAAAAACAGGGAAATCAATCCTTAACTTCAGGACATTTCAATATTCTTAATATGATAATGGTCTCGATATGCTATTATGTGTATTGTGAATGTCAAAGAGGCTTCAACATTCCCTGAACTTATGTGGCCAAGAAAATCTTTTGTTTTAGGCACATCTTTAATCTCTCATGAAGCATTGTTCCATGGAATTTAATTCAGGAGACATTTTTGTAGAGAATATGATTACTTTATAAATGTCTTAAAGACATCTTCAAACCTGATATTCTCTGAGACTTCTAAACATGGCAATGAGGAAATATACAAGGAAGAGGAAGAATGTATTACAAATTAAGACACATATGTGGCACCTCTATGGGTTGACAATATTTATTGTACATTACTAAGTTCCTAGGAATTAGCTTAAAAATGTTAACATGGTCAAACAATTTAGGAAAGTGTCAGGTAATATGATTTCCCAAAGATATAATGAAGAGATGACACCATGGGAAATACTCTTCTAATTCAGATTAATTGACTTAAAATTTCTCTCCCTGATGGTACTGTTAAAAGATTCTGACTTCATAAGGCCACCGTCAGGAGGAAATTATAGAATTAACAACATAATGAATATTATTTTCTTACAGAACAGATGACATATTTTCTCTATCCTTTGCAGCTGCAGTTGTCACTGATTAAAGGGAATAAAAACAAAAAAACACCTCTGATAATTATGTGTGATTGCAAGTGTCCAAAGACACATTGACATATTAGCACCTGGGATGTTTTGATCAAATTAAATTCTACTTATATTCATTCATTCTGCCTGTTAGCATTTTCAAAGTGAAATTTCTGAATTTGGCTTTAAAAAAAAATCAAACTCAAATTTGGATGCTATAATCACACTTATCTTGGAAAGGATGCACTGGGGACATGAAGCTTAACAAAGTACTATACACAAAAGCCCTGATGATGTAATCAATATCCTCCAGCTTCTGCTGGGCAATTTGGACTGGAAAAGTCTCCCATTAAGTGCCCATCACAAACTTTTTCTGAGGGGTATCTTTAGATTTTCTGAGCCTTTTGTATATTATTCATAGCTTCATGGTATCCAGAGGGAACTCCTGGATGAGGTTAAGACTCTGTGGTCACTGACAATAAGTCATCTAGTTCTGATGGCCTTTCACCTTTGCCAGAGGAAGTAGAGGTACCCACGTGGGTAAGTACAGTACACTGCCTAAGCATAAATGCAGTTTCTTTTGGTTGACCATCACAAAACACCCTAAAAGCAGCTGAAAACCTACCCCAGTGGCATTATGTAGTTTTAATTTTTCTCCCTTATGAAGTTTGTCAGAGGCCACTCTTAATTCTTACTCTGGCAAAAGGACAGATTTTATGATCACAGAATTTCCTGCCATCTAGATTATACTTGTAGGTTGGGTTTCCCAGAAAGCAGACTCTAAGATGCCAAGATTTGCGTGCAGAAGGGTTACTCTGGAGTTCTTTTGGGATCAGCACCTATGGGAGAGTACAGGAAACAGAACTATGTAGAGGAAGAAATTGGACTGTGATGCAGTCAGAACAAAGGCCTCAGCCAAGACTACAGGAAGCTCTGGAGCTGGGGGGGATCTTCAGATTTGTCCTCCCAGCGTTCCCCAGACATCAGTCATTGCATACAAGTTATTCCAAAGAGCATATGTGGCATTGAGTGAGGTGGCTTTCTTTTGCTGAGGTCAATTCTCAGACAGAAACTTAGTTGGGAATTGACAGCCAACAACACTTTCAGAAGCTAGAAGAATGAGTACTCTCCATCTGGAAGGGAAGCTCTGGGAGGCTCATCACAAGCATTCACTAAACACCTGAATGAATAGAGAGTTCAGTCACCTGCCTTGAAGTCACTCAAAACTAGAAAAAATGAAAGTAACTACATGTATTTACTGTCTATGTGCTAAGCACTTGAAGTATTAACACTAATAATGGAGTAACAATTAACCTTCATTGAGTTCTTATCTCTTGGGTATAAATCTAAATTTTATATGCTTTATTTCATTTAATTTACTATTCACTTTCATTATTCTCTTACATAAGTGACTTACCCAGGATTTGAATTCAGACTCTCTGCTCCAAAATCTTCACTCTTAACCTCTATGCCATACCACCTATCTATAATGTATTGTTTCATTTTATTGTTACAAAAACACTATGAAGTGTTACCATTATTATTGTCATTATACAATGAGGAAGATGAGAATTGGGGAGGTTAAATAACCTTCCAAGGGCCGCATGTTATTATAACTCGAATATGACTCTGTCTGATTCCAAAGTTCTTGATCTTTCTGCATCGATTGGAGGGAGTCCACTAAAAGTCGATAAATACTCACTTAGCTTATGAGTCCTTGGGGAGTAGTTTTTATTTAGTCTCATGAATTTGTGAGAGTCCATGGAATATTTCCTTTAGAATTGGAATGTGTGCCAATAAAGAGACAAATAGCTAGTTCATGAAGCCAAAAGAGACTTTATGGACATCTCCTTTTCCAGTGTTTCCATGCAAGGCTATTCAGAGCAATTCAGCAATTTCTGTTTGTAGGATTTCAAGTAATTCTGGAACTAGTCCCATAGTCAAGGCAGGGACCACATCTGATTCATCCACCCCCAACAAATGCCACATGATAGGAACTCAATAAACACTTGTTGACAGTATGAGCAAATGTATGAATGCCATGGAGACCAGCAGTTTCCAGGGTCTTACCATCAAGGACCTATTTCCCTATTTCTCCCCACAAAGCCCTTCTCTTCTTAATAAATGCATATTTTAAAGTAATACTTTATTTTCCCATTGCTAAAATTAAAGACATACAGAATACACTAGAATTTCCAATCAGCAATAGGTAGTCAATACTAAACCTGGATTGATAAAATGATCCTGCCAACAGCGAAGTAGCATTTTTGTTCACTCACGTGACTATGGATTATGGGTAATTGATTTCTGTTGTGGCT
The DNA here is from genome assembly GCF_003255815.1 of Theropithecus gelada. Taxonomy (NCBI): domain Eukaryota; kingdom Metazoa; phylum Chordata; class Mammalia; order Primates; family Cercopithecidae; genus Theropithecus; species Theropithecus gelada. The sequence continues at coordinate 40,978,898 of NC_037673.1, read as the reverse complement.
TTCAATGTTACTGCCTCTAATAGTACTAGATCCAGAACTCTCAAGTGGATTTAACAACTGACAGCCAAAGGATAAACCTAGATAGTCCTTGAGATATTTGTTCCAAGCAAAATCAGAAATTTCCTTTCATCACAGCTCTTTCTTATCAAATGGAAATTTTTCCAAAGAGGGGAAAGGAAGGACAGGACTAGCAACAGAAACTGTCTGCTTTGAGGAAGGTAAATTGCTTTTGAGCTTTGAGCACCCAAATTCCCTGTGCATTTGCACTGAGTGAGGGGCTATTTGTGCCGAGGAAGAGACTGTGAAGTGAGAACACTTGATGCCACACGGAAGAGTTCATTATATTGAGACCCTGCCCTTGAAAGAAAATCCATTGTCTGTCTCCTGGCAATCAAAATCTTATTAATACACAGAAGGGTCTCTTTGTTTAAAAATTGCAAAGCTTTCTTTATTCTTTCATTCCCCTGGAAAACTAGAAGACAAAATAGTCCCTGCACACCAGGAGGCCCCCATCAAGGGCTGGCTGTGCTCACATTCTGTCTCCTGGCAAGGTTTGTGACTCATTCTGAAACCCTGACTTGGAGCAAACGATGAGTCTGAGGATAGAGTGCATTTTATGAACTCTTAAACACGATTTTTCTTGTAGTTTATATGAACTTATTTTAATTGAAAATGGATTTGTAATGGTTTTCCTTGCCATAACAAAAAAGAGGGCTGCTGTTGTCATTATCAAAGGAAACGGATGGCATATTTTGCTTTGAGAATCTGGGAAAGTCAAGGTGAGGGGATTTTTTTCCTTTTGCAGGGACAAGGGGAAAATTCAGATTAATGTTTTCTTTAACTGTGCCTTTAATTACTTTCTGTTTTACACCTAAATAGTTACGATAACTTAGTTCTGAAAATACATAATGAAGGACATAGTAAGACTTACGAGGACTTTAGCCCTATTCAGGAAAGCCCAGGTCACCTAAAAGTTCAAGACTTGCTTGTTAGAGCATTGTTTTCCAGCTAATTCATATGACTTAATGATTTCTCTGAGTGTAATTTTAGGGGAAAAATATTTTTTAAATGAACTGTTTTCATCAGACATAAATCAGATATGCTGCTTCCTACACAGAGATGAATTTAGCAAAACCCATAAGCCTTGTGTTTACAGATGCTATGATTTATGAGATACATTTGTCTACCTGAGGTTATTCTGAACCCCTCACCATTGTTTTAACCTATAGAAGCAAAGACCCTGCCTTTTATCACTGAATGCTTCAGTGCATGGAATACTAACCCTTTGGGCAAGAGTTTCTTTTCATGTTGTCATTCTCTTGTTTACATTTTCAAGTGAAATTTCCAAACTTTCAGAAATGACCATATGGACAAGAAAACATATCTGAAAACCTGTCACACTTGACTTTAATTAGTTGTTCTGTGGGGGCTCAGTTGCTCAAAGGAAGAAAGATCCATGATCATTATTTTAAACTTTGCAGATCAATGAAGGCTTCATTTCTGAGTCTGGGTTTGGGACAGGCAGTCATAAGGCACTGACATTTTTATAATAATCTTTATCCCCCAGTGCATCAGAGAGTTCTGGAAAAATTAATGAATTGATTTTGGAAATTTATTTCATTCAATAAAAGATATACTTCATTGAAAATTAAATGTATTCAAAACAAATTCATTAAAAGACACAAATGTTTTATTATCCACAATTGTTCATCCATAACTATAAAATATAAGTTTAGAAGTGTTAGAGAAGTAGCATATGTGAAATACAATTGTTACAAAGCTATTATATATACATAAACACATATACTTAAATAAGAATTTGACATGAATTTATAATACATTTCTAATAAATTTAATTCTAAAATGATAATCAACTATAATTATAATGAATAATTAATATATAATAAATTAGATTAAATACATCTGATTATATAAAATATTTAATTCTAATAAACTTTAATCTTATAAAGATGGTGATGATTATTGCTTTCATTATCATTAACACAGAACCTCCTGACACTACATGTATAATGCAAGGAAAGGCACCTTTCAAATTGAGTGGTCAGTTTGAAAATTTGTAAAAGTTAAAATTCTTCAAGTTAATATATTTTTTAAATTACTTTTATTCAGCAAAAAAGCAGAGAGTCCATAAACTAAAATCTGTGGCAGTAGCCACAATGAGGAATACTAAGTAGCATTTTTACGAATTATGTTACTGCATATACTTCTGTTCTAAAAGTAAACCTTGTTTCTAAAAGAAAAGCCTGTTCATTTATTCAGCGAATATTTACTGAGTCCTTAGTCTGTGCCATACACTGTGCTAAACACTGAGGCTACAACAGTGGGAAAACAGCCCTCAAAGAGCTTACAGGCTAGTTGGGGAGACAGACATTGATCAAACGCATAAATACAATTACAATTCTGACTAGTGTTTTGAAGAAGTGACATTTAAACTTTCACCTGAAAGATGAAAGTACATTACTCTAGTCAGGACCAGAACTGAAATTTCTCTTTTAACACCAAGTGACGGGGCAGGGAAGATAAGGCATCTTTGGAAAAACAAAACAAAACAAATAACAACAAAAACAAACCAGAAGTTTCCCTGGGGGAAAATTAGACTGGTTAAAATGAGCAAGACTGATAACATGGCTAGCATTCACTGATGGAGAGAATGACAAGAGATGAAACTGAAGAAACCTCTAGTGGCCATTGTTCAGGGCCCTGTAGGCCAGTTAAGCATTTTTACCTTTGTCCTAAAAGCACTGAGAGGTAATTGAAACATCCTAAGCAGGAGATTGACATGAAATAACAAGTCAAGGTCAGCACATTGGGGGTTACTGAACTCAATAGATATGACCTGCAAAAGAACTCCTAGGCACTTCCAACTCTTAAATATTTTTCTTTAAATCTTTTTAAAACCAGTTCTTAATGTCAGTATATCAGAAGACAACCTCTGGTTCTCATATCTCTTCCCTCCTGTGGCTTCTTTGGAGGAGGGAGGTTTTCTGATTCCTGTAGCCTTCCCTGTTTCTCTTCTAAGAATCCTGTAATCAGTTTGAAGATGCCTTGCCTCAGAGGAGCTTCACATTCCAGAGGGGCTTTGAGACGTCACATGCCAAATTTGGGAACTGCTGTTGTACCAACTTACTTTAGATACTGCAATGGGAAAAGGATATTCAGATATTTGCCACAATTACGTGCCCAGGAAACAAAGCCATTTCAAGAATTCTTCCCCAAATGCCTCATCACCAGTCTTGTCTGACAGCACCAGGACGTTATTATCCCCCTCTTTTCTGTCTTTGAAATTGTGAAAGTTGGAAAGAAATCCTGCAGACTCATTTTATATCACAACTGTATTATGCCCAGGTGTTAATTCCCAGCTCTCAGAATCCCCTACTGAAGCAGTGAATTGACAGGCTGTCACTCGGTGATTATTGAATGCAACACCACTACAGAGAGACAAGCACTCTTCTCATCATTCTACATGTACTAACTAATTTAATCCTCATTATTATGCCCACTTTATAGATGGCAAAACTAAGGCTTAGAGTGATGACCAACTTGCTCATAATAAATGGAGCTAAAACACGAATAGAAACAGTCTTGCTCTAGAACTGACAATAGTGCTATGAATTTTTTTTAAATTTCATTTATCTTGAAATGATTTTCCTGGTAGTCAGTGAGGTCTTGCAAGCAATCAGAGTCTAATCTACACTATAAATCCAGCATCTGCCAAGCACAGTGGCTCAGGCCTGTAATCCCAGCGCTTTGGGAGGCTGAGGCAGGAGGATCACTTGAGTCCAGGAGTTCGAGGTTACAGTGAGCTATGACTAGGCCACTGCACTGCAGCATGGGTGATAGAGTGAGACACTGTCTCTAAAAAAGAAAAAAAATCAGCATCTAATGAAAAGAAAGATTAAAGAATGGTTGGGGGACATTTATAAGACAACATCACAGTAACTATATAATCACAACTTTCTATACTAAAGTAGACCATTCTATAAATAGATGTTAAAATGTTAATATACAAATTCAAAGGGAATTTAATTATCTCTTCAGATTACATAACTCACTTAGAAATATTTTCCTTCATGATACTGGTGGATAATATTAAAATTTCCACTAGCAACATCTTGGCTATAAGGAAAGGTAGGGATAATATGAATGAATTAAGGCTTTTTTAGACTCTCATAGCAATCTGAGAAGTTTCAAAGGAAGACAATGAGCTCTTTATTTATAGGTGAAGAAAATATAAGTTTCAATGTCTTAGGAGCCTTTGAATGGAATTAATATTATATTTTACTTTGTATGAGAAAATTTTTTAAAAATTTCTTTAGTTGGACAAATCTTTATTTACATATAAAGTCAAGCTTAGACTCCACAACATGTCAAAGAAGTCCTTAACGATTTGGCCAAACACCTTTTCTGCTTCTTCTCAACTGCAGTCAGTCCCCCTACACTTCCAGGGCCCCTGCTCTCTGGTCCCCATGTCCTTCCTAGTTGCATCATCTCTTTCATGCCCATATGCTTTTGCATGTGCTGTTCCCTTTTCTTACGATACCTTCCTTCAATTTCTTTGGAACCCCTTTCTCTTTATCTTACGAGTGCCTAGGCATGACCAAGTTCAAATAGCCTCTATTTTGTGAAATGGTCCTTAAATTCCTCCTTAATTTCTCCCAAGTAAAATGAATGATTTTATCTACTGTGCTCCCATAGAATCCTATGCCCACTTCTATTGTACCACATCATATTGTCATGGTGGGTTTACGCCTATTTTGCTTCTTAAACTTTGAGCCACCTGGGCCCAGGAAATTGGAGTTCAATGAATGTGTTGTTTTCTCTTTGGGTCCTAGGGATTGTACTAGGTACAGGGAATGTATTAATGAATATAATATGATATTTTAATGGGCAGGTATTGGTAGAAGTTGGCAAGGAAATGGATAATCATAATGTTATGTGCTATGTACACTCACAAAACTATGCTTAAGAGGCATAAAGCATTAAAAAAAAAGGATCTTCACTCAGATTTGGATGGGAGGGGTTGAGATAATGCCCAGGCTAAATCTTAAAGGGTAGGGAGCAATTGGCCTAGAAGGGTATTGGAAGAAGACAGGCCTGAAAAAACAGGCAGGGCATGTTTGGGGGAAAATACAAGCATTTCAGTATCACTGGAGAACAAATGAACAGGAAGTAGCAATGAATGAGGTTGAGGAGGAGATGGCAGCTGATATGGCAGAGATAGGAAAAACTCATACACACTGCTGAAGAGTTAGGTATATCTTACAGGTGAGAGATGAATTTGTAGTTGTTCATGAAGAGGAATAATAATGCTCAAATTAAGTTGAGGAACATTGTCCTGACTGTAGTGGAGAAAACACACAAAAAAGGAACATAGGCACAAGACTGTGGCAACGTCTCTCCAAGAGAGATGAGGAAAGTCTAAACTCTGAAATGGCCCTAGGGAGTTACAACTAGCACCACTGATGCACAATACATCTTTGTTAGATGAATGCATGGAAGGATGAATGGAGGTATAGAAAGATAGGTGATTTAAATAAAGTTTAAACAGTTTTTCCTTGCTGTGATGTTTGTGTCTCCCCAAATTCACATGTTGAAATCCTAACCTTCAAGATGATGGCATTAAGAAGTGAGGCCTTTGGAAGGTGATTAGGTTGTGAGGCAGAGTCCCCATGAATGAGATTAGTGCCCTTATTAAAGAGGCATGTGGGATCTTGTTTGCCCTTCCACCATGTGAAGATACAGTGAGAAAACTCCATTTATGAATCAAGAAAGGACCCCTCACCAAACACCAAATCTACTAGCACATTGATCTTGGACTTCCAAGACTCCAAAACTTTGAGAAATAAGTTTCTGTTGTTTATATACTACCCAGGTTATGGTATCTTGCTATAGCAGCCCCAAACAAACTAAGACAGTCTCATACCATAAAAATTGTTACATTGATGGCATTTTATTACCACCAGAGTCAACTTTCAGTTCATTCTTATTACTTGTCCAATACCAAGTATAACTAGCAATGTGCTAATTAGCTGTACATCATACATTATCAATGGCAAAAAAAAAAAAACAAAAAAAAACAAAAAAACAATTGGTTCTTTAGACAGCAAACATTTTTTTTTTCTTTTCACATATAAAACACAGACATATAAACAGTTATACAATGTATCTGTAGTATTAAAATTTCATGGATGAGGGGGACAAATAGGAAAACAATATTCAAAACAGCTCCTTGGGAGGTAATAATGATAAAAGATTAAGACATGCTATTCTAAATAATTGTTGTAACTCCAGTAGCATTTGCTAGTTTTAATCCAGTATGGTGAGTCTCTTTGTTTAATATAATTCTACTTGACACTATCTAAGTATTTGAGGTTTAACTTGTCATTATTGCTTGTTTTGTCTCTGGTATCATATTGACTTTAGGAAAGTATGCCTGAACAGAAAATAGAAATATTCCCATGACTCAGAGGAATGATATTTTAAATGTAATATTCATATTTTATCTAAGGACTACAAGTTATTTTGAAACAATGTTTCATCAATTCTCAAAGCAATCTATTTTATGGGGAAACAAAAAAGAACACTCTTCTGTTCTCCTAACCTCTCCCTGTGGAGATAACAATTAGTTATTCTAAATTCAGGCCTTGATATTTTAACTTCTGAGTAACAGACGGCATCTGAGGAGCTGTTTCTGTGATGATCACAGTTCTGAGATGTGAATTTGGTTGCTCAGGAACCTCCCATTACCTAGTACCCAAGGGATCTGCTGAAGAAGCTACTCAGTTAAGGCTAATACAGAATCAACACTGGCCTCAGCATCACGCTTATCTACTCCGCCTCTCACCTCTCAAGGTGAGTGAGTCTGTTGAAAAATCATTCTTCCCGGGAAATACACTGGCTGTGATACTATTTCCAAAGAGCGTTGGTCTTCTCGTATATGCAAAGGTGATGCCACAGGCACAGCAGAGCCACTTCATCTGTTCTAGCAAGGCCAGAAGAGGAAGTTCTGGGTTCAACCAGAGTGGCTGCACACATACTGCCACAGTATCTGTCGTTCTAATGAACTTGAATACACTCATGTCTGTGCTCCGGGGATTCAGACTGTCCCTTTTAAGACAGAATTATCTTTTAAAACCATTGCTGTGGGGATCAAATGTCTCCACCTGCTACTCTGTTTTCTAAAGGCATTGGGCCATTTAGGTCCACATTATGCTTTTTTAGAAACAACTGAGTCCTCCTATATCTGGGTCTCACAAGGAAATGTATATGCTGAACTTATGGATCAGGATTTTTAAGGTACTAGCCAGGGAATAGTGTAGCTCAAGGCCATTGACCCAGTGTTGTCTGAATGGGTTGAATTTCTTTAGATATACTTTCTGAGACCTGGGGAAATGCACATTTATCGCACTCCCTGCTTCCATCTCACTCAGCTCTTCTTAGTTTCCAAAAGGAGCATGGCTTCCTTCTTTTCTTGATTTTCATGACACTATATGCTCCTGATTTTCCTTCTACTTCTATGTCTACTTCTGCTTGCCTTCTATGGAATCCATTTTCCTGCCCATCCCTTAAATGCTTCTGATTTTTTCTCTTTTTTCCTCCTCCTCAAAATCTAAATGATTTTATCCACTTTCACAGCTCCAACTATTCTGTTTGTGGTGACTTCTGACCAGTTCTCTGTCCTGCATATCAGACCTGTACTAACCTGCAACTTGAGATCTCAACTCATGTTTTCCAAAGTCACCTCAAAATCAACATGTATCAGACTGAATTCATCATGCCTGCTGGAAAGCCTTCGCTCCTATCTTTCCAAGATGAGTGAATGATGTCCACCTGCCAGAATACTGTTAGAAATCTAGGCATAATTCGTGGCCTCTTTCTTCCTCTCCTTCTACATCCAATTTCATATCAGATGTCATTTTAGATGACATATAGATTTCAGGTATCTTTCAGATACACTGCTGCGACTGCAATACAAGCAAGCACTATCTCTGGTCTGGATTACTTCAGCAGCTCCTAATTGCGATTTCTGCCCCTAGTATTGCTCTCTCCCATCACTTGTCTACACTGAAGGCAAACTAATCTCTAAATCACTAATCTAATCATAGTATTCCACCAGCTAACAGTTTTCAGTTACTATATGTTTCTTTCCTTTTTATTTTTAATTTTTGTGGGTATATAGTAGGTGTATATATTTATGGGTACATTAGATGTATTGATAAAGGCATGCAATGTGAGATAAGCTTACCATGAAGAATGGGGTATCCATTCCCTCAAGCATTTATCCATTGAGTTGCAAACAATCCAATTACACTCTTTATTTTAAAACGTATAGTTATTATTGACTATAGTCACCCTGTTGTGCTATCAAATGGCAGATCTTATTTCTTCTTTCTAACTTTTGTTTATACTTATTAACTACCCCTGCCTCCTCCATAGCTCTCCCACTATGCTTCCCAGCCTCTGGGAACCATCCTTTTACATTCTGTGTCCATGAGTTCAATGTTTTGATTTTTAGATTCCACAAGTAAGTGACAACATGTTATACTTGTCTTTCTGGACCTGGCTTATTTCGCTTAATATAATGATCTCCGGTTCCATGCATGTTGTTGCAAATGACTGAACCTTACTCCTTTTTATGGCTGAATAGTACTCCATTGTGTATATGTACCACATTTTCTTTTTTTTTTTTTTTTTTTTTTTTTGATACAGAGTCTCGCTCTGTCTCTAGGCTGAAGTGCAGCAGTGCGATCTCGGCTCACTGAAACCTCCACCTCCCGGGTTCAAGCAATTCCCCTGCCTCGGCCTCCTGAGTAGCTGGGACTACAGGTGTGCACCACCACGCCCAGCTAATTTTTTGTATTTTAATAGAGACGGGGTTTCACCATATTGGCCAGGATGGCCTCTATCTCATGATCTGCCCACTTCAGCCTCCCAAAATGCTGGGGTGAGCCACCAAACCCAGCCACATTTTCTTTATCCAGTCATCTGCTGATGAACATTTAGGTTGCTTCCAAATCTTAGGTATTACAAACAGTGCTGCAACAAACATAGGAGTGCAGATATCTCTTCAATATACTGATTTTCTCTCTTTTGTGTATATACCCAGCAGTGGGATTGCTGGATCATGTGGTAGCTCGATTTTCAGTTTTTTGAAGAACCTCCAAACTGTTCTCCATAGTGGTTGTACTAATGTACATTCCCACCAACAGTACACAAGGGTTCCCTTTTCTCCATGTCCTCTCCAGCATTTGTTATTGCCTGTTTCTGGATATAAACCATTTTAACTTGGATGACATGATTTTCATCTCTCTGATAATCAATGATGTTGAGCCTCTGTTCATATGTCTGTTCGCCATTGGCATATCTTCTTTTGATAAATGTCTGTTCAAATCTTTTGCCCATCTTTTAATTAGATAATTAGCTTTTATTCTATAAAGTTGTTCGAATTCCTTATATATCCTGGTTATTAATCTTTTGTCAGATGGGTAGATTGAAGATATTTTTCTCCCATTCTGTGGGTTGTCTCTTCACTTTGTTGATTGTATCCTTTGCTGTGCAGAACCCTTTTAATTTGATGTGATCCCATTTGTCCATGTTTGGTTTGGTTGCCTGTGCTTATGGGGTATTGCTCAAGAAATTATTGCCCAGACCAATGTCCTGGAGATTTTCCCCCAAATTTTCTTATAGTAGTTTCATAGTTTGAGGTCTTAGATTTAAGTCTTTAATCCATTTTGATCTGATTTTTGTATATGGTGAGATGTGAGAGATAGTGGCCAAGTTTTATCCTTTTGCATATGGATATCCAATTTTCCCAGCACCATTATTGAAGATATTGTCTTTTCCCTAGTGTATGTTTGTGGCACATTTGTCAAAAATGAGTTCACCATAAATGTGTGAATTTGCTTCTGTATGTATTCTTTTCTGTTGGTCTATGTGTCCGTTTTTATGCCAGTGCCATGCTGTGTTCGTTACTATTTCTCTGCAGGATAATTTAAAGTAATGTGATTCTTCCAGTTTTGTTCTTTTTGTTTAGGATAACTTTGGCTATGCCAGATCTTTTGTGGTTCTACATAAATTTTAGAGTTGATTTTTCTATTTCTGTGAAGAATGTCATTAGTATTTTGATAGAGATTGCATTGAATCTGTAGATTGCTTTGAGTATTATGGACGTTTTAACAGTATTGATTCTTTCAATCCATGAACATGGAATATTTTTCCATTTTTTTGGTGTCCTCTTTCATCAGTGTTTTATAGACTTCATTATAGAGATCTTTCACTTTTTTTTGGTTAATTCCTAGGTACTTAATTTTATGTGTGGCTATCGTAAATGGGATTGCTTATTTTATTCCTTTTTTGCATTGTTCACTGTTGGCATACAGAAATGCTACTGATTTTTGTATGTTGACTTTGGATACTGCAAATTTACTGAATTTGCTTATCAGTTTTGTTTTCTTACAGAGTCTTTATGTTTTTCCAAATATAAGATCATATCATCTGCAAACGAGGAACATTTGACTTCTTTCTTTTCAGTTTGGAAGCATTTTATATCTTTCTCTTTCTGACTGGTCTAGCTAGAAATTCCAGTACTATTTTGAATAACAGCAGTGACAGTGGGCATCCCTGTCATGGACCAGATTTTAGAGGAAAAGCTTCTAGTTTTTCCTCATTCAGTGTGATACTACCTGTGGGTCTGTTGTATATGGTGTTTATTATGTTGAGATATGTTCATTCTATCCCCAGCTTTTTTAAAGATTTTTTATCATGAAGGGATGTTGACTTCTATCAAATGCTTTTTCAGCATCAATTGAGATGATCATATGGTTTTCATTCTTCTTTCTGTGGATATGATGTATCACATTAATTGATTTACATATGTCGAACCACCCTTGCATTCCACGGATAAATCCCAATTGGTCATGATGAATCATCTTTCTAATATATTGCTTAATTAAGTTTGCTAGTATTTTGTTAAGAATTTTTACATCAATATTCATCGGCGATATCGGTTTGTAGTTTTCTTTTTTTTCTTTTTTTAGATGTGTCCTTGGTTTTAGTATCAGGGTAATACTGGCCTCACAGAGTGAGTTTGGAAATATTCCCTCCTTCTCTATTTTTCAAAATGATTAGAGTAGAATTGCTATTAGTTTTTCTTTAAATGTTTGGTGGAATTATTCAGCAGTGAAGTCATCAGGTCTCAGGGTTTTCTTTACTGGGAGACTTTTTATCATGGCTTTGATCTCATTACTTGTTATTGGTCTGTTCAGGTTTTTATTTTTTTCCTAGTTCAATCTTGGTAGGTTTTATGTGTCTAGGAATTTGTTCACTTCTTCTAGGTTTTCCTATTTATTGGCATGTATTTGCTCATAGTAGCCACTAATGATCTTTTGAATTTCTGCAGTGTCAGTTGTAATGTCTCTTTTTCCATTTCTGATTTTATTTATTTATTTGGGTCTTCTTTTTTTTTTTCTTAGTATGGCTAAAGGTTTGTCCATTGTGCTTTCAACAACTGACATTTTTGTTTTCTTGATCTTTTGTATTTTTTTCATTTCAATTGCATCTATTACCACTCTGATCTTTATTATTTCTTTTCTTCTACTAATTTTGGGTTTGGTTTGCTCTTGGTTTTCCAGTTCTTTAAGATGCATCATTAGGTTGTTTATTTGAAGCTTTTTTCTCTTTTGGGACATAGGCACTTGTAGCTATAAACTTCCTTCTTAGTACTGCTTTTGCTGTAGCCCATAGGATTTGGGGTGTTGTGTTTCCATTATTATTTGTTTCAAGACATTTTTCAATTTCCTTCTTAATGTTTTCATTGACCCACTGGTCATTCAGGAGCATATTGTTTAATTTCTATGCATTTGTATAACTCCCAAAATTCCTCTCGTCATTAATTTCTAGTTATATCCCAATTGTGTTCAGAGAAGATGTTTGATATTTAGATTGTTTTGAATGTTTTAAGATGTTTTGTGACCTAAAATATGGTCTATCCTTGAGAATGATCCATGTGCTGAGGAAAAAAAATGTGTATCCTGTAGCTCTTGGATGAAATGTTCTGTAAATATCCATTAGATCCATTTGGTCTATACTGCAGATTAAGTCTGATGTTTCTTTGTTGATTTTCTATCTGGAGGATCTGTTCAGTACTGAAAGTAGGGTGTTGAGGTCGCTGGCTATTATTGTATTAGGGCCTATTTCTTTCTTTAGCTCTAAAAATATTTATTGTATGTATCTGGGTGCTCCAGTGTTGACTGCATATATATTTATGATTATTATATACTCTTGCCAAATTGAACCCTTTATCATGGCACAGTGACATTATTTGTCTCATCTTACAGTTTTTGTCTTGAAATTTATTTTGTCTGATATAAGTATAGCAACTCCTGCTTTTTTTCTGTTTGTTTGTTTCCATTGGCATGGAGTATCTTTTTCCAGTCCTTTATTTTCAATCTATGTGTGTCTTTACAGGTGACATGTGTTTCTTGTAGGCAATAGATCACTGGGTCTTGTCTTCTCATCCATTAAGCCAGGCTATGTCTTTTGATTGGAGAGTTTAGTTCATTCACATTCAATGTTATTATTGATAGGTAAGGACTTATTCCTACCATTTTGTTATGTGTCTTCTGGTTGTGTTGTGGTCTTCTCTTCCTTTTTTCTTTTTCTGCCTGTCTTCCTCTAGTGAAGATGATTTTCCCTGGTGAGAGAATTTAGTTCTTGCCTCTTATTTTTTGTGTATCCATTGCATGTTTTTGGTTTTAGTTTACCAGGAGGTTTGCAAATACTATCTTATAACACATTATTTTAACTTGATCACTTAACACTATTTGCATAAGTAAACAAACAAAAAGTAAACTAATAAAAATATGCCTTAACTTCATCCCCCAACTTTTAAACATTTTGTTGTTTCTACTTATATTTTATTGTACTGACTGTGTCTTGAAAATTTGTTGTAGTTTTTATTTTTGATTGGTTCATCGTTTAGTCTTCCCACTGAGGATAAAAGTAGTTTACTTACCACAGTGACGGCGTTATAATGTTCTTTGTTTTTCTGTGTACTTACCATTACCAATAAGTTTTGTACCTTCGACTGATTATTTATTGCTCATTAATGACCTTTTCTTTTTGACTGAAGTACTCTCTTTAACATTTCTTGTGGGGTGGGTCTGGTATTGATGAAATCCCTCAGCTTTTGTTTGGGAAAGTCTTTATTTCTTGAAGGATATTTTTGCTAGATATCCCACTCTAGGGTAAAAGGTTTTCTTCCTTTCAGCACCTTAAATATGTCATGTCATGCTCTCCTGATCTTCTTGTGTTTGGATATTAATATCTTTCTCTAATTTTGGAAAGTTCTCTGTTATTATTTCTTTGAATAAACATTCTACCCTTATGTCTTTCTTTTTCACTTATTTAAGGTCAATAACTCTTAGATTTGCCCTTATGAGCCTATTTTCTGCATCCTGTAGGCATGCTTCATTGTTTTTTATTCTTTTTTCTTTTGTCTCCTCTGTATATTTTCAAATACCCTGTCTTCAAGGTCACTATTTCTTCTGCTTGATCCATTCTGCTATTAAATGACTGTGATGCATTCTTTAGTATACAAATTGCACTTTTCAGCTCCAGAAAATTTCTGCTTGACTCTTTTTAATTATTTTAATATCTTCATTGAATGTATCTAATAGAATTCTGAATTCCTTCTCTGTGTTATTTTGAACTTATTTGAGTTTCCTCAACACAGCTACTTTGAGTTCTTCATCTGAAAGGTCACATATCTCTGTTTATCCAGGATTGGTCCCTGGTGCCTTATTTAGTTCATTTGGTGAGGTCACATTTCCCCAGACGGTGTTGATGCAAGTTAGATATTCTTCAGTGTCTGGACATCGAAGAGTTAGGTATTTATTCTAGTCTTTTCTGTCTGAGCTTTTTTGTAGCCATCCTTCTCAGGGACGCCTTCTGGAAATTTGAAAAGACTTGGGTTTTGTGATCTAAGCTGTGTCTACTTTAAGGGGTACCCCAAGACCAGAAATGCTGTGATTCTTGACGACTTATAGAGGTATCGCCTTGATGGTCTCAGTCCAGATATGGGAGAATTCTCTAAGTTACCAGGCAGAGATTTGTTCTCTTTCCTTACTTCTTTCCAAACATAGAGTCTCCTGCTCCATTTTGAACCACGTAAACCTGGGGACGGAATGAAACAAGCACCTCTGTGGCCACCACCACTATGACTGTGCTGGGTCATACCTGAAGCCAGCAAAGCACTGGCTCTCATGCAGGGCCTGCTGTAACCAGTCCCTGGCTACTGTGTATGATTTCTCAAGGACCTGGGGCTGAACAATCAGCAGGTGGCAAAGCCAGTCAGGTCTGTATCCTTCCTTTCAGGATGGCAAGGTTCCCCAAGCCCTGGGTGGGTCCAGAAATGCCATCTGGAGTCAGGAAGTAGAGCCAAAACCCTTGAAATATATCTGGTATCTTATTGTATTACAGCTGAACTGGCACTAAAAACACAAGACACAGTCCTTACCACTCTTCCCTGTCCTTTCCAAAGGTACAGGAGCCTCACCGTATAGCCACCACCACCCCAGTCATGATGAGTACTTCCAGACTACCACTGATGTTCCCTTAAGGTCCAAGATCTCTTAAGTCTGCTTCTGGTGGATGCTGCCTAGGTGGGGACTCACCCTTCAGGGCACTGGGCTCCCCTCTGACCCTGGGCAGGTCCAGAAATGTCATCCAACAGTCAAGTCCTGGAATCGGGGACTCTAAAAGTCTGCTTGGTGCTCTACCCACCATGGCAGTGTTGGTACCTAAGGTGCAAGACAAAGTCCCCTTTACTTTTCCCTCTGCTTTTCTCAACAAGAAGCAGTTTTGTCCCACAGCCACCATAGCTAGTAATGGGCTGAGTCTTACTTGCTAGCAAGTCTCAGAGGTTCACCCAAGACCCAAGATGTAGTACCCGGATATCTCTGTTGGTTATTTGGGGCCAAGGGCTCTTCAGTTAGCAGGTGATGAATGCTGGTAGGTCTACATCCTTTTCTTGAAGGCAACAAGTTCCCTTCTGGCCCAGGGTGTGTCTAGAAATGTCGTCTGGGAGCTAGGGCCTGGAACGGGGACTTCATGACTCTGACTGGTGCCCTATCCTGCTGTGGCTGAGCTGGTATCCAAGAGGCAACACAAAGTCCTCACCATTCTTCCCCCTCTTCTCCCAAGTGGAAGAAAGGGGTCTCTTTTACAACCATAAGCTGTGCAGCCTGGTTTAGGGGAGAGGAGATGCCAGCACTCCCTTCATTACCCAAGCTGATGTCTCAGTATGGAGTTGCCTAAGAGTTGCAGTTCTTAAGACCTAGACTGCCTTTCAAATTTACTTGGAGATACAGAATACTGTAGCCCTCTGTGGTGAGGTTTGCAGGCACTCAGTTTCTGACTGCTGGGATCTGCAATTCCCTCTCTGGCTAGGCCTGGTTTAAATATTCCCTGTGTGACTGGGCATCAGCAGAGTTAGGTCTGGTTTTCATTTCTGCTCTAGCAGGACAGCACTGAGTTTAACACCTCACAATTAGTGTATTCTCCCTTCCCCAGAGCCCAGAGATGCTCTCCATTACCAGGCCATTGCTGGTGGGGGTTGAAAGGGATAGTGACAGTGATTCAGGATTTTTTTTTCTATTTCTTCAGTGGTATTTTCAACAATATAAAGTTAAATCCAGGTACTATAGGTACTCACCTTATTTGTAGTTCTTATGAAGGTGGGGTTTTTTTTGTTTTGTTATGTAGATAGTTGTTAACTTAGTATCCTTGCAGGTGGGACTATGTCCTTGCAGGGGGATGTGGAGCCTTCTGTTCCACCATCTTGCTCAGCCTCCCAATTCAGTTGTTACATATTTCTCAAGGCCCTCTATTGTCTGGGTTTTTTTCTCTTTAACATCTTTCAAAACAACCTTACCTTTTCTATACAACTTCTTCTAGGTTTTTAAATTCTCCTCCCTTTTTTCCCTTTTCTCTCCCTCTCCCTCTGCCTCTCCATTTCATCCAGAAATTTAATGTTCACATGTATTTCCATCAAACTTTCTTTGTTAGTACACTATCAGGTCTCTGGCCTGTTCATTTATCCTTTTGTCATGGAAATCTCCCTTCCTGCCCTGCCCAAGTTATAGTAGTTCTCATTCCAATATGCTGTCAGATGAAGCTGGACATCATCATTAACATCACCTGTATCTGTCTGCCTGTATCCCTTGCTCCTAAGCACACACCATGATTCTGTTAATGAATGTAAAAATGGTATTTCCTCTGCCTGAAAGTGCATTGCATCATCCTCCATCTACCATTCCCACCTTTATCCAGCTAAATCTTCATAATCCTTCAATATTTATTTTAGGGAGCATCCTTCTGAAAGGTTTTCCTTGATTTTCCAGGCTATGCTAGGTGACTCTCCACTATGGTCTCATGGTGATGAATGAGCTCTTACAGTGAAAGTCTAATCACACCGCTCCTCTGCTCAAGATACATCAAAGGCCCCTATTTTACTCAGAGTGAACATCAAAACGTTTATAATGGCCTAATGTACCCTATAGAATCTGCCCCCTTTTCCTCATTACCCTCATTTTTTACTACTCTCTTCTTTTCTCTAAGCTTAAGCATGCTACCCCTTTTGTGCCATGGCAATAGCTGGGATGCTCTCCCTAGATAGCCACATGACTAACGCCCTTGTCACCTTCAAACCTTTGCACAAATGTCCTTTTATCACTGAGGCATACTAAGCCACCCTATTTTAAAATGCAATCTGCATCACTCCTCCCCACCTGCAGATTACTAATCTTCCTTTCTTTTCTCCATTTCTATAGCACTTATTCCCTCCTATCAAACTACACATTTTTATGACTCTTGTTTATTGTCTGTTTCTCCTTATGAGAATGTAAGCTCCACAGGGAAAGATATTTTTATCTGTTTTGTTTACTTGAATCCTCCAGGTGCCTACAGTGATGACTGGAACTTAATAGGTGCCCAGTAAATGTGTTTGAAGAAATGAGCCCTGATTATATTGTGCTACAATTTCTTCCTTGTCTGCCTACCCACCACCAAACTGTACACTTTTTGAAGGCAGAGGATTTTACTATTATGTCTATTTACAATATCTTAGCACATTTCCTCATAATAGTGGGTTCATAATAAATGTTTACTAAGTGCATGTATTTATCTCTGACCTCCCTACTCCATAGTTTTGCAGGGTTTGTGATGACACCATGTAAAATCAGAATTTAATGCAACAATGTTGTTTTCTTAGTAGGGAAGCATCATTATAAACTATCACAGTATCTGGGATCTGCGGAGATGAGGACTCCAATACGGACCAATATGAATATTTCTCTTACAGAGTTTCTGCAAAGGTTAAGAAACCCCCAGAGTCCATGTGGCCTTTTCCTCTTCCTGTACCTATAAGTGAAACATTTATTTTAATAAGCTAGAAACTAAAGGGAAGACTGAGAATTGTAGAGCTTGAAAAATAATATCTTGCCTTCTGTGACTTTTCTTTTTGTTTCCTTTCTCAGAGCTCTTCCTGCCATGATGCAGTGGGTCCGCACACAGAAGCCAGGAGAGAGTGGCATCAATATTGTCACTGCCGATTTTGTAGAACTTGGTGACTTTATCAGCACTGTCATAAAGCTCAACTATGTCTTTGATGAAGGAGAAGCCAACACTTGATAGCACTACTTGGAGTTTCCATGATTAAGATGGAGAAGGCTCATTGTATTAGGGCATATCATCTGTAAACAATCTGATCTTCCTATTTCACTGAGTCTCTGAAGGGAATAGGGCTGGTAGTGGGTGGGAAAGGGGGAAAAACTATTTCTTCAGTGATTACAATCATACTCTTCATTACTATAAATATTTCATTTCCCATTTGATGCGTGAAATCTACTTCTAGTGTTAGGAAGAAAAAAAAAAAAAAAAAGACCAGTAACTTTGTTTTTCAAAATTAGTCTTTGTAACATAGAACTTACGTGTGTTTACTTGATTAGATTCTCTATTTCCATCCTACAGCTCCTACACTGTCTATATCCTGTAACCTTTCTGCTCCCTCTCTTGCTCACTCTTTTTAATCAGATGCTATATGGAAATCAAAACAATTGAATGCCCAACATTTTGTGTATTACATTGTTGTCTTAAAATGTACTTGTTTTGTGGGACTTGGTATAATACTCTATAGTCACCTGCAGTTGGGCAATCATAGCTAACTTTTGGTCATAGAAAATCTGCATCAAATCAGTTTCCATGCATCAGTAATATTGAAGGTCATAATCAGTGATTTTTGTTATATGAAAATAATAGTGTTTCACAGTATTTCTATTTAAGGCAGCTATAAATATAGGATAAAAATATTTTTGGAGAACTGTGAATGCCAACTTCAGAGGGAATGATGATTGAGGGGTGAAAGAGATGGATGGCATTTTAATTTGGCAATCTCTTAAATAATATTTCCCTGCAAGTACCCAGTACATGGTAAGGTACAACTGTGATAAAATTGAAAACTCTGAAAAGAACTCTTTAAAAGGCCTTCTTCATGATGCTCTTGATGAAAGAAAAAAAAAGAGAAGGAAGGAAGGAAGGAAGGAAGGAAGGAAGGAAGGAAGGAAGGAANAAAAAAAAGAGAAGGAAGGAAGGAAGGAAGGAAGGAAGGAAGGAAGGAAGGAAGGAAGGAAGGAAGGAAGGGAGGGAGGGAGGGAGGAAGGGAGGAAGAGAGGAAAGGAGAAAGGGAGGAAGGAAGGAAGGGAGGGAGGAAGAAAAAAAAAAAAAGACTGCAAGCTTTCCTGCCAATTTGGAATTTTCAAATATTTAATTCTAAATTCCATATTTTAAGGAAGATTTTTCAAGAAACTTCAAGTTTTCAACTTGAAGGAAAGAGGAAGGCTGACAGAAGGAGTTAGAGCAATGTTTTTGAAATTAGGTCCATGAAATCACAGGGATCTGTGAAATATCTTTAGGAAACTCTTGAAATTTATGAGCTCTGAGTGGACTTGTTTAAAATTGGCACTGACTCCTCACTTCTGAGTTTCATCCTGTCTGAAGGATGAGGTTAAGGCAGAGGCAAAAGTTTCATACTAAGTTTCTGCAACCTAATATTTAATAGTCCGGGTCTACAGGGAAGAACAATGACATAGCTTGAGCATTAGTTCCTCCTTGGAGTCTCTGTGATATTTGACAACTCTAAAAAGTGAAAAAAAAAAAACTTAGTAAGAGCACAATAATCCTTGGCTATGTACTTCACAGGAATATTGTGAGGTGTTTATAAAAATCATAAAATTTGATGAAATTCTTACAATTATGAATTATTTTATTTTCATGTTTAGAAATAATCACACCGCAATAGTTTCCTAGGATAATACAGTCCATGAAAAGTAGGGTCATAGAGAAATAAAAGCATGCCCTCAGCTTTTAATGAACTTAAATGTAGGACATATGGCTTAATCTCTTAGACTTAGATAAGGGAATTGAATTCAAAACTATATATGTCAAGATCATAAATAATCAAGAGTTGATTTCAAGATTATAAATACTCATGATCAGAAAATAGTACTTATTAGCAATTAAAGGGAGGGAAAGGAATTGTTTATACTGAAGAGAATGTTTTTAAGGAGTGTGTATGTACCTGTGGTATACCAAGTAACATACATGTACACACAAAATGTGTGTATACATTTGGGTTGTGTGTATATATCTTGCCATACACAATATACAAACATATGCCCACTCCTGTGCAAGCATACAGATTCAAACATACACAAACACACATAGGTATGGACAGACACAGTACAATTCTTCTTTTCAAATGAAAACATTGATAATATTAAATAATTTAATTTTAAGACTGAAACCCTTAATCATGTGTGAAAAAGAGTAATAAAACCTTTGAGAGTAGAGTCTATGATCACATTAAAGTATTTTTGTAAAAGAATTCTAGCGTAGGACTTAATTATTTTTAAAATATATTTCTTTTCTTCTCTCCATTTTCCCTTCCCTTGTAGTTTTATTATGTGAAAATGTATATGAATCCTTTTAAAATGATTAGGATTATTGAAATGTATGTCCCGTACATTTGGTTTTGGGACAGACTTTCTCTCTAACTGGCTATTCATTTATCCTTCAGGAGGATCTTTAGCCAAGCATACTTGCAATGACACACTAATTTAATGTTATAAATATAATAGAAAACAGATTTTTCATCATATTAATGAATAAAATATAGAGGTAACTATGTTGTATTTTCTTGAACCTAGATACTTTCTCATAGTGTTTGCTTAGAATTAACTTTGTCCTATTTGTCAACTGGGTGCTGGAAAAAAACAAACATGATGAAGCTTTTGAATAATTGTGCGGTTTTTTAACTAGGGAAAGGTTTGTACTGCTGCTAATGATATGCACCCAGAAACCTTGTTAGACAAAAGGCACTTTCAAGCCAATGCTATGCTTTCCGTGTGGACATACAGTGCCTATGTAGCAGGCGCTGAGAGTAAATGGACTTGCCTTAATTTATAAAGGAGGGAAGAGGTAGCAGGGAGCCATGGATCCTCTAGCAAGAGGGGGAGTTTACTAAAAGGGAGTCCTTGGAAATGGGAATGGAGAGAAGGTGGCTTTGACTGTCTTCTATCCATTAGCCCTGCCCTGGAGCACACTGGGGAAGCATACTGCAGGCCTTCCAAAAGTGAAAAATGGTGATATGCAATCGAAGCTTACCCTCAGCCTATGCACCTTTGTCTTAGCTGAGCACTGTCTTTTCAGAGAGCTTGTAGCACAAGGGCTACACATGGGCCCCAAGATGGCGGTAGATACATCTTGGCGCACTTTTTGTTTTGCTTGTTTCTTAAGACTATTTCACAAGTCCTGCAAGGCAAAAAACAAGACAAAACAACCAACCAAATACAATCTAACTTTTACCCAATCTACAGCAGGAAATCAAAGGAGTGGGTGCGATGAGAGAAAATATGCAAAGAGATCATTTTTAAGTTTGCTTTCCTTTCCTGTCTGTAATTTTCAAGGACTAATATAGTAAATTTTTCTTCTGCCAGTATCATTTATGTCTCCCTATTTGCCACACAATCATGTAAATGCAGAGAATGAGGAGGCAGCTTTCAAAAGCCTTAGGATATTCTATATGATGACCTCAATATTTACTTTCAGCCATACTGGGAAAACTTACTTTTCATGGAGTGCCACCTAACAGTGAATGTATTAGAGTATAAAATGTTTACCATGTATACACCTGTATGTGCACATACACACATTACACACACACACACACACAGCATGCACATTTCACACACATACACTTATTATTCAAGTTGAAACTGCACTTGAATCAATCTAATTCTATTGTTGTTTCAACTCTTAAAATCAGTATCTCCTACATTAGTAGATATAAACGTAATTCAAATATTTAAATATTTAAGAGGAGAAAGGTAACTAGAAAACCAATGAAAAGTGAGACCATCAGAAATAGGAAATGGCTGGCACTAACAATCTATCTAAATTGTCAATTTCACTTCATATTAGAGAATCCAAGATGGACTAGACTATAAATTACAAACACATACACACATCTTCACTTAAAGTTGTTTAAGTTCTTTGAAATTCTGACATGTTTTTAGCCAGGGTTATTTGTTCAGGATCTTCCTTGTTAGGATTCCAGACTGGAAAGTTGGAAGTCTCAGGAAATGCATGTTTCCATGAGTTTTTCAGTTCTACAGTTTTACAGATCCAACAACACAATCTTTTAATCTTTGGTCACTCAACCAAACAGGAGTTCCATAGGCACAGTGCTCACACTTTGAATTGCTAATAGAAAATAATGCATAACGTCCTCAGGATATGCTAAACAAGGTTTTTAAGAGCATTTTATTTTACAGCACTTTAGTCTTTTCAGCTAGATTTCAGTGACACCATAGTGTAAATGCTATATTTGCCATAACTTATTGGTGGCTCCTGTGTTACATACAGTTTTAAATAATGCTCTAAATTGTTTGTTTTCCCAATGATAATGATAAAATGTTCTGTAGAATTTGTAAAACATGTCAATTGAATCTCTTGAAAATTGTGTAACTGTTATTTCAATTGTGATACTATTTTGCAGGTATTAGTTTTAAATGTATATTTGTATGAGTCAAAAGTATGTGCTTGTATGTGGTATGCGTGTGTAAGTATATAATCTCTTATCAAAAATCAAACTTATCCTAAAGAAAAAGGGCACATTGTGACCAGCCTTAATTTATTAACACTTTTTCATTGTTGCTGCAATTTGGATTTAAAATTGAAACCGAAATTAAGTTTTTGTTAAAAATGGTGTCTTTTAATTTTTTGAGGAAGGGGCTTTTAGAACCTATCTGAGTTCCCATAAGCAAACTGTCCAGCTTGTGAGGCTCCCCCATTGCTTTTCGAAATAATCAAACATCAATTCATGTATTAACTTCATCAACACAGAGACTAATTTGTTTTCATCAACAATAAAGCCAGTACACCTCGAAAGTTGACCTTCCCAACATGGCACTCATTTTTCTTTAATGATAAATTTTCCATGAAAAATTGTTTCTCCAAACCATTACTTTTTAAAATTCGATCTTCTCAAGTAAAATGAACTGCCTTGGTGTTAGGAGAGCTCTTAAAGGCCCACCCATACTAGGTGGTTCCAACATGGTTCTCCTCTCGAGAAAACAAGCATGCAATCTGCACACTTTTCCGGTCTGCCCCACGTGTAGAATTAGTCTAGCGATAGAAAACTCGTGACTGACAAGGATCTACACACGTGGTCATGCTTGAAGCAAAAATTCTGACCTTCTTTGGGCTTGGCATCTGGGTACAGAATATTAATTAACTTTCTTACTTCCTTTCTTTCTCCATCCTTAGTTATTCCTTTTCAACATTTAGAGTTGCCAGGTAAAATACAGGATACCCAGTGAAATTTAAATTTCAGATAAACATTATTCCTTTAGTGTATTTCTCATGTATTTTATCAGAAATATTTTCACTTAAAAAAAGTTTATCTGAAATTCAAATGTAACTGGGTGTGTCCTATATATTTTTTCTTAAATCTCACAATTCTATCCACACTGCCTTTCTAATCTTTTTCAGTTGGGCTAACTATAAGGGGCGAGATCTGCCTCCCTCCATACCCCTGTGTTCAGACACCTTATGAGTATCTGCAGTCATAATGTCCTTGAAGAAGGAAAACATTGGTCAGCTCTAGGTCCTGAAAATGCTTTTTGAAGGGCCAGCTTGAATACAGATGGGATACTCAAGTAAATATCTTCACAAGATGAATGCCACCATGTTCAACATTTCCCTTCGCCAGCCTGTTGTGAGGTCCAAGTTTCCCCATTAATCCCTTATGTAGCATTTCCCAGTAACTGGGAAAACCAAAACACACCGACATATTAGAAATGCTCCTAAAAAGTGGCAGCACCTCCTAACTTAGTACCAGGACCTCTTTTAAATTCAATTTCTTTTTTCTTTCAGAGAGATAACAAACTAATTCATTATTTCTCCCATTAACACCTTACCACAAATTATTTTTATCACGTTAAAACTGGTCATCTACGGAATCGTAGAAAAGGTGATATAGGAAGGAACTGTCTTCACTGCTGGAAGAATAAAAGAGTCTGAGGTATAGACACTGCCCTGGTGACACCTCCTCAAAACATTGTTGGGAGACTGGGGAGGCAGGCACGAGTGGGGGATAGAATCTGACCTGACATGAAGCTATCACCTGGCAGAGAAACTTGTCAAAGAAAATTATAACAACCAGCACTATTTTATTTTTTTGGAATTGAAAACCCAAGAAGCCCCAAAATAAGAACAGTGAGATCAAAGGCTAGTTTCTAAAAACAGTGTAGAAAATAGAAACATGTTGGAATTCCTAAATTCTAGCTTTCAAATACTCTCGTTTCCAAAAGTGAATCCTTGATAGAGCCTGAATGTAGACGGAGTTTTGAAACATTTTCAGTAGCTACCTCCTCTCTTGAAACGCCTATAAGTGGCAGAGGAAAATCCAAATCCTTTAATATAACATGTCCATCTCCTGACTCCTGCTTATACACATTTCCATTGATTTGCTTCAGTTCTGGAGGATGGGAATTTGCAGGGCTGGTGACATTTCCTTCATTAGACACAGGGAATTCACCAGAGAGAGACAGATTTGTGCCTTCTCTTTTTAGGATCTGGTCATTGATACTTTAATAAATGTGGTGTAAAGAAAATCCATGCCTACAGTCTGTATAGAAAATGTGAATTTTTTTGATAAGATTGTGTTCTTAATGTAAAAAAGTTTATTTGTATTCAGTGAAATGCCTAATAAAGTCCTGATATCAATTATCTTTATTTTTATTTTAATATTCATCAGTGCTTCATTATAAGCTCAAAATGGATCTCTTAAATAGGGCATGACTCAGAGCATCAAAAAATAAAATTCTTTCTTAACAATGTGAATCATCATATTGGGGTTTCTACCATAAAAATATATATGTATATTATCTACCAATAAAGTCAACGCTGCGAGTCCTTCAATTTGTATAAAAGTTAGGTATCTGATGTCCAATACACTTCACTTCCGATATTATGAAGAAGGCCCATATCAATGTAGCAATATTACAGTAACATAGTATATTAATATTATAAAACACCATTTCAAAGTTAAAAGCTTCGGGTGAAGGAAATCTATCTACTTTTGTTGGGCCTGCATGGTACCTAATACATGAGACATTATTTCAGGAGTGGAATCGCCTTTGTATTTCACCAAGTAAACCTTACCTGCTGGGGTTTAAATCATACTTAAAACAAAATTTAAGCATTGTAATAGTATTATCAAAATAGTCAAGCAAATAAATATGGTCCAAGATTATCTTTGGGACTGAGCATGGACATAAATTCCCCCAAAGACTCTACTAATACGCACAGAAGATTTCTATTTATAAAGCTGTAATGATTACTACATTCAAGAAGTGGTGTATGTCTGCAAATAGTAATCGACATAACTGTATCTGTGTGTCCTTAATATTGCTATAGCTTCATCAGAGCTGTTATTCATTTATTGTGTCATTCAGCAAACATTTGCCTACTTTGTGGCAGGCTCCCCGCTAAGCACTATAAAACATTTCTAAAAAGTTTCCTAGGAAAATGGACAAAGTACATCTTTGGTAGTCTCTCACTTGAGCTAACAACTGGCACTATTTTGTTTCCAAGCAAAGCATTCATGCTCAATGACATTTTCAAAGTAATATCCCCAGATAATAAAATGGTTTGAACACAGTTATTCCTAAGCCTGAGAAGAAAGGGACAACTTCTACAAAAGTATAATGGGAAATAGGTTGGTCATGACCACAGGCAATGAAGAGTAGACTCTTGTTCTCTCCCTAACACAATCTTTGCCACTATGTACAGGGCACTGTGTGCAAGCTAGTGGCCACTTCCTACCTGTAGCTTTAAAACAGAAAAAGCAGAGCTCTATCCCTTTTCCTTTCTCCCCTCACCTCCAGACTTGAGAAGAAACTGTCTTTGCTCCACAGGAGAGACTGATGGCACCACTGAGATGTTAATAAGTAGACTTCTGCATCTCAGGTAAGCCGACCCCATAAATAAAAGAGGTATCTCTCCTCTATATAAGGTAAAAATTATGGTACTTCCTATATCAAAGGGGTAAAAATATCATCTGGAATTGAAGGAGATAATTCTTTTTGGGTGGAAAAAAATACTGTAGCACAATAAGAGGTTTCATCACTGGCTCTCGACATGTAGTTCAATGTATGTTCTTAGCAATAAGACATAATAATGGCTGCACTGGAATTAAGTAGCAAGAAGTGAATCTAAATCTGATGGGCACTGCTACCATATTCACTCTTCAGTCCTATGGACAGAACTATTCCTGGAAACATCTGGAGCTGTGAGGCAAAGGTGAACTACATTAAACTCTAACAAGTGGGCCTCAGTGCCATAGTGACAGGGAGAGGAAGGTGTTTGAGAACACCAATGCTGGCAGCTCCCGAAGCACCTCTTGGCAGAACCCTTATTCTCTATTTGCACTTACTTCTTCAGAGGAATATGTCAGCTTGACCTCCTGGGGTTATACTGAGAAACAAGAAAAAATCTTTTGCCTCAACACAACTACCCAGCTGTTATTAAATTGTACTCTTTCATTACAGAAAAAAAAAAAAAAATGTGCCTGTAGACTGGTTTCTACATTGTATGGGGATAAGGCAGAACATTTTAATTTAGAACCAATAATCCTTTTCTCTTAAGACTCTAAGAATATTAGCCTTTGATTTAAGCATTGAAGGTAAAATATTCTTGTATTCCTAGGGCATAGCAGATATTAAAACATGTTTGGAAACAATGAAATCAAAGTGACCCATTGTGACCCAATGATTGTGATTGTCACAATGGCTGATTGTGACCCAATCGAACCGTGGACACTTGCTTGATGAGGGTCACATACATGCTAAGTACTGATAAGTGGTAATGAGCGTTCAAAACACTATAAGGCAGTATCCTTTACCTCCTGTATTCCTCGGAGAAATGCTGAGAAAGTGAAGAGAATTTAGGAGAAAATACCCTGCATGATGTCCTCTATAAAAGTAAAAGACCCTGTCTCTTAGGCTTTAAAGTCAACTCTAAATCTTTACAAAGAATATTCAACCATGGGAACTTGGCTTATCTATTCTAAAAAGAGTGAAAAAGAGTTGAGGAGCAGATTACATTTTGAGCTTCAACAAAATGTCCTGTTTAATTTTCCCAAAATATCCTATTAAATTTTTCATTCACCCATAGACACATGTGGGGTTGCATAAATTGTTAACTAAAATTCCACAGATTCCTGCTCCCACACAAGACCTCTACTCACATACCCTTTTGGAAGACTATCTCTTACCCCATGTTTTTCTGAGGGCCCAGATGATACTAGGTTGTTGCAAAAATAATTTCAGTTTTTGACATTATTTCCTGTTCGATTCATATTAAACTCCACTACTTCTGGGTACTGCCTGTGCTTCTTTCTCATCTTGATGCCCATTGCAGTCTCTGGTCTCTGCCCTTTCTCTGCCAGACCCAGCAATCTGCCCAGTCACCACTGCTTATCTACAGCTGGGCATCCTACAAAGGTGGAGTCTTCCAGGACTAAAGGGGTAGCTGGCCTATGGCCAAGTAAAGCTAGGTGAGGAAATGTTTCTCCTCCCTTTATGTTACATTCTAACAGAGGGGCTTAGATATAGGCTCTTATGTTCTAATAATTACCCAAGATCAGAGGAGTGGAGAAGTGGAAGCTCTTTTTTTTTTTTTTGAAATAAGAGTCTCCATGTGTTCCTTAGGCTGGAGTGCAGTGCAGTGGTGCAATCATGGCTTACTACATCCTCAAGCTCCTGGGCTCAAGTGATCCTCCCACCTTGGCCTACCTAGTAGCTGGGACCATAGGCATGCACCACCATTCCCAGCCTTTTAAAAAATTTTGGCAGGGACAGGGTCTCACTATGTTGCCCAGGTTAGTCTGGAACTCCTGGTCCCAAGTGATCCTCCTGCCTCACCTTTCCCAAGTAATGGGATTGCAGGCATATCATTTTTAGATCTGGTTCTCTCGCTCTCCCTCCCTCT
This sequence comes from Theropithecus gelada, assembly GCF_003255815.1. Classification (NCBI taxonomy): domain Eukaryota; kingdom Metazoa; phylum Chordata; class Mammalia; order Primates; family Cercopithecidae; genus Theropithecus; species Theropithecus gelada. Next base: position 40,951,268 of record NC_037673.1, on the reverse strand, counting down.
CTCCTACTAGCTATCCCCGTCCCCCTCTCCATCTCTCTTGTCTATGGCCTGGAGACAGAAATTAATTCCAGTGACAACCAGTGTGCTATTCTCAAAATTGCCACTCCTCTTTGAGGACCAGAGCTTTCTTCTTGGTCAAATTTATCTTCCTGGCTTCTCATTCTCTCAAGACATTATCCTAGTTGATTTCTTAATTTTTATAAAAATAGGGCTCTGAGAGACCCACCCTCCCAACTCTGTTATTTAGAATCATTCTAGAACCACATGTGTATGTGGTCTAAAAGAACCAGCAGCTCCTGCTAGCATCCATCTCCACACAGACAGGCAAATGACAAAATTGAGTAGGGGGCTTTGTGTTTGGGTTCCAAGCTCTTTCTTAGTAGAATTCTTCCTTCCCCTGTCCTCGCCAAACAAAACTTATTCTCTCTCTCACACACACACAAAATGATGAGTTCGTTTACAATGAAGTATTTAATGTGGCTTAAAATAGCAGTGTTTCAATATTTTTTTTCTTACTGTAAAGGAGTGTTTACAGAAAAATGAAATCCCAAAGCAATATATTACAGGATGGCTGTTATAGGGAAAGACCAGTGGCTTTATGTCCCCTTTCCCTATCCCCTAGCTTCCTGAGGGGCTCTACGGAAATTCCTAGGACTGTCCAGAGCAGCACTTCTCAAACTTTATTGCGCAAACAACTACATAGCGATCTCCATAAAAGATCAGATTCTGATTCAGCATGTCAGAGACGGGCCCCAGATTCTGCCTTTCTGACAAGGTCCCAATGATACTGATGCTACTGTCACAGGCATCCCACTGTCAGTAGCTAGGCTATGGAGTCCAGCTTCAAAAATCTGCTTCATAGTCTCAAATGTTCATGAGATGTGCTTTGCAGATAAATAAACGACCGGACCTCTAATTATAAAAACAGTTTAAATGCAAGAATTATTGTAGGAGAGAGAGCTATAATAATTTTAAAACTCTTTGGTTTCCCAGTCCTAGTCAAACCAAAACCACCAGTAACTACTTGTAGTATAACAAAATCAGGTTTATTTATCCATTGCAAAGTTCATCTCACCAAAGGAAAATATAAGTTGTTACAGAGTTCTGTGCAAAAGCGGAGTTTAGATGAAATTTAAACAAAACAGTATTTTGATAGACTCAAAGCAAAGTAGGGCTTTGTAAAGTCTAGTGGAGGTCTAGACTGCAAAGCGGACTCAGAGTCCGGTTTCCTTTCACCCTACAAAGTGATGTAGCTATGGAATGCTGTGTGCAGAAACTCATTATCTAAAGTTCTGCTCCTGGGCTGTGAATTGAGGCTGCTTCTCTGTGTCAAAGTGACTTAAATCCCGCATGCACAAGTGGAATGTTTTCTTTTTACTGACAGAATTTAAAACAGCCATACTCATTCAAAAAGGGGGTTGTATTCAAGAAGGGGGTTGTACCTTAGAGCTGCAGTGTGTCCTTGTGTGAGTGTCTCCTTCCTTGCAGAGTTGGCTTTATCTATATATTTCTGTTATTCCAACCTGATAAATGGCCATGCAGATTATACTTTCTCAGTTCCAATCTAATTTTAACTGATCAGTTTGCAAATGACAGAAACCCAACTAAAATCAGTTTAACCAAAAACACAAGGGAGGGAGACTCTTCAAACTAATTGGAACTGAAAAAGAGGCAGCTTTGGGGATAACTGGATCTGGAGTCTCAAGCAGTATCATTTGGGCTTGAGTTTTCTCTATCTGTTTTATTTTCCTCTGTCTGCATTGACTATCCTTAAGTAGGATCTTTCCATACTGAGTCAAGATGACCAAAGACACGTTTTCCTAATAGCTTCAACCTAGAAACATAACTGAGTTTCACTGATCTGATTTGGCCCTGAAGGCAATTGCCCAAACAAGCACTGGGTATGAGAATAGAATGGACTGACTGGCTGGGCCTTTGCCAGCCTCATCCCTGTGAGTGAACTGCAAATGAGGAAGAGGTGACTTACAAGAAAAATCTAAGTTCTGCTACTACAAGATGTTAGAAGGTGCTCTAGTCAGGCACAAACAGCAGATGTCATCCACATAAGTTTCCCAATACCTCTGAAACCATGCCATGTAGGTGGGCATTGCCTTTATTTACTCATTAGGGTGGCCTTGATTGTTTTGACTTCAGTTCTGAATCCCAGAGATTAAAAAGTAAAAACTAACATTAAGTCTAATTTTAATTCTTACTTTTTGATTTTTTCTTTTGTTTTTTAATTTTAAATTATGTCAAACTTACAGAGAAGTTGCAAAAATATTAGAGAAAACATCCATATATATTTTCCTTGTAGTCACTTTTTAGTTAATATTTTTTCAATGTTAACTTATTATCATCTGGAAAATAGTGTGCTTTTAAATAATTATTCACATTTCAGAAAGAAAGTTTTAATTAAGAGGTCAGAATTGAAAAGTTGAAAAACCTATATCCCCACACTCATTCATATAATGAAGTAGGTCTTCATTCAAACTTCACATTATACTAAAGCACCACAGAGAATATAAAAATAAACCCAATGGTTTATATAAAAAGAGGGGAAAAGAAAGTTTCTATGCTGTATAATATGTAAGAAGGTATTAGGTGTGCTGTTTAGTCTGAATAAGATGCAGGCTAGAATTCTCACTGTGGAGGAAGTAACAGGCAATTCTTCTGAGACAACTTTCAGAAGAAGGTGCTAATATAGTCAAATTAATGGTTCAACAGTGGGGGAAAACGACAGCCTTGGTAGCACCAAATTATTTCCTCCCCAATCAATACAAGTCGCAGGAGATCCCAAAGTCATCAGCTCAGTTCTTGAGATCTGTATTAGTCCGTTTTCACACTGCTGATAAAGACATACCTAAGATTGGATAATTCATACAGAAAAAGAGCTTTAACGGACTCAGCTCCACGTGGCTAGGGAGGCCTCACAATCATGGCAGAAGGTGAAAGGCATGTCTCACCTGGCAGCTGACAAGAGAAAAGAGCCTGCGCAGGGACACCCCCATTTTTAAAACCATCAAATCTCACGGGACCTACTCACTGTCATGAGAACAGCATGGGAAAGACCTGCCCCCATGATGAAATTACCTCCACCAGGTTCCTCCCACAACACATGGGAATTGTGGAAGTTACAATGCAAGATGAATTTGTAACTCATTCACAGCCAAACCATGTCAGGGTCACTATTGACCTGATGAGTTACAAGAGAATTGTAACTCATTCACAGCCAAATCATATCAGGGTCACTATTAAAATAGTTGGCAGAACCACATCTACCTGTTACCTGAGATAAGGCATTTCTGAATTAGGAAAGTGGATGAAATATAGTGTGGCGTGTGTGTGTGTGTCTGTGTTAATATTTAGGTGCTCCACAGGATTTTCTGCAGTATTTTCTCATAAAAGGTATTCTTAAAATCTAATTCAGATGCCCCCATCTAATAAGGCCTTCCACAAGGCCACATTCCCAAATTCTGGTCACTATTTCAGCAGTTACAATTTCTTATGGAGTTATAAGAAAAAGACCTTCTTAATCAAAAGTATACAATAGAAGTTTTTTAACTAATACTGAAAATATCAAAATATGATCAGCAGCCCTATGAGCACAAGAATGTTCTTGTCTTATTTACCTGTGAATCCCCAATATTTCTTATAGTAATTGCACATTAGTTCCCCAAGGCTTCAATAACAAATTGGATGGTTTAAAAGAACAAAAACGTATTCTGTCACTGGCCTGAAGACCGAAAGTCTGAAATCAAAGTGTCAACAGTATTGGTTATTTCTGGAGGCTCAAAGGAAAAAAAAAAAAAAAATCCCATGCTTCTCCTCCAGCTTTTGGTGGTTGTTGGCAATTCTCAGCATCCCTTGGCTTGTCAATGCATTACTGCAATCTCTGCTGCCATCATTACATCGTCCCCTTAGTGTTTATCTCTGTGTCCTCTCCTTTTCTTATAAGGGTACCAGTTATTGGATGCAGGGCCCACCCTAATGCAGTATGACTTCATCTTAACTAACTACATCTGTAAAAATCCTACATTCCTCTCTTATCCGCCATTTCACTTTCTGAGGTTTCAGTTACCCACAGTCAACTGTGGTCCGGAAATATTAAACGGAAAATTCCAGACATAAATAATTCATATGTTTTGAATTTCCTGCCATTCCGAGTAGCATAAGGAATCTCACTTTTTCCCAATCTGATAGGTTATCAGATCGACTTTCTCGGTATCACAGTGCTTATGTTCAAGTTATTTATTGTTTTCTTTAAAAATGGCCCCAAAGTACAAGGGTAGGGATGCTGGTGATTCATATATGCCAACGAGAAGCCATAGAGTGTTTCATTTAAGCAAAAAGGTGAAAATTCTAAGAAAAATAAGTTGTATGATGAGGGTGCTAAGATCGATGGCAAGAATGCATCTCCTAGCCATGAAATTATAAAGAAGGAAAAATAAATTTGTGTGTAGTATGTATAGTGTTCAGTACTATTCCTGGTTTCAGGCATCCATTGGGTGTCTTGGAATATATCTCCTATGGGTAAGGGGAAACTACTGTATTTCCATACTAGGTCACATTCTGAGATTCAGGGTATGCATGGATTTGGGGGGATACTGTTCAGACCATTAAAAATTGGTGTATATCCTAAAGAAATGCTGAAATATTCACCATGTGTTACAAAATAATATATATGTCATCCATCTTTCTTTTGATAGATCCTTCTACAATTCAGTAGGTTAGTTGTTCAGTGAACTTAATTTAAAACAAAATAGCATGAAATAGAATTTAAATTATTAGTATATAAAAACTTATTTGCAATATTTTTTCTTATAATGTTGATGAATGCAAAAAGAAATACAAGTCCTGGACTTCAGAAACATTCTCACATTTTATGTAACTTTAAAAAACAATGGTTTGGTATACTCTTCTCAAATAGTCTATTTTTTCTACAACTTCTCTTCATTACATTTTTCTGTAGACCTCTTCTCAGGTAGAATGATTACATGATCACTAATCCTTCTTTAAATAAATTTTACCATTTTTCAAAACATTGCACTTCCAGAGATATAACAGAATGAACTCTGTGTTAACAAATTTAAAGAGTGACATTTAAACAGAACATGTTTGCTCCCTCATTGTCTCATACAGCACCAGATAGACTCTAGTGTTTCTTTTAGAAACAAGCAGGAGACAGAGAACACACTAATTTGAACAGGAAAAGTTTAATATATAATTATTAACTATAACAGAGGATTGAAGAAATAGAATATTGGCTACTGTTGGGAACAGGCCCCCAAAATCTGGCCTTAAACTGGCCCCAAAACTGGCCATAAACAAAATCTCTGCAGCACTGTGACATGTTCATGATGGCCATGATGCCCACACTGGAAGGTTGTGGGTTAACTGGAATGAGGGCAAGGAACACCTGGCCCACCCAGGGCAGAAAACCGCTTAAAGGCGTTCTTAAACCACAAACAACAGCACGAGCAATCTGTGCCTTAAGGACATGCTCCTGCTGCAGATAACTAGCCAAACCCATCCCTTTATTTTTGCCCATCCCTTTATTTCCCATAAGAAGTACTTTTAGTTAATCTATAATCTATAGAAACAATGCTTATCACTGGCTTGCTGTTAATAAATACATGGGTAAATCTCTGTTCTAGGCTCTGAGCTCTGAAAGCTGTGAGACCCCTGATTTCCCATTCCATACCTCTATATTTCTGTGTGTGTGTCTTTAATTCCTCTAGTGCCACTGGGTTAGGGTCTCCCCAACGGAGCTGGTCTCAGCAGGCCACCATGAAGTAAGGAGAACTATAAGGCATATAAGAATAGCAGAAAGAAGGAGCAATACCCACCCTTAGGGCTTAAATAGAGCATCCAAGTAAGAACTTCCCAAAGGGTTGAGATTCATACTTCACTGGGGAGAGCAAAACAATGGCTCACTGGATGTCAGAAAAGGTGCTGAGATGCTGTGCCATTGGAACTTGATGGCAATCTACTCTCTGAAGTAAACCATCCAGAGGGAGAGGTAATGTCTCAGAATTTGTTGCAATGTTGCACAAGAGGGTTCAGGGAAAACTGTGCACAGAGATGTACCCCTTCATGGGTGCCTTGCTGAACAAAACATCTAAGGGGCTCCCTGGGGCAACTGTTGGTCAATGAGTGCTTCTGGGCACCATGTACTGCAGGAGCTGGGCACTGCGGGAGCTGCGCAATGAGAAGCTCAGCGCTAGAGAAACCATGCTGCAAGATCGAAGCAGGAGGAACAAACTGGGACCAGGAAGAAAATGACGCTTTCTTCCTCTAAACTCCCTCCAAGTCTTCCACTGGTAAAATCTAATATTGAGCCAGATAACAAAGAAAATCGATTTAAAGTCTATATTATCACAAAGCAGGCAGTGAAATACGAATTTGGAGCTGAGGCAATAAACTGATAATTGGCACATCTGGTTAACCAATTTTCTTACTTTGTGAACTGAGTTCAATGACGTTTCTACTGTTTAATGTGGTATTCTAGACTGCTAGGACACTAACTTTTGTGGAGACAAGAGACTTTCTCTAAATTATACAAGTGCTAAGGGAACACCAAAATACTGGAGGCCAAATATATCACCTGATATGTTCTATTTGTGTAACACTTAAACATAATGACCGTCAATGTTTAGCCTGTTGTAATGCTTTCAATGTTTAATATGAATAAAATTGAAATCATTACATAGAATTATTATTTTTATTTTGAAAGTCTTATTAATATTATATCTAAATTATTCTTTCTTACTTCATGCTTTTCTTACCATTTATTTTTACATTGCTGTTTTCTGATAAACATTAACAGTAGAGGACCTAAACTTCAGGCAGAGCTTATCAAATATTTTTATGTATTTGTGCTTTCCTTATATTTTCTAATTTATTTATCAAAAATTTACACTTTAAGCTTGAATATTATCATCTCTATGTCACAAATAAAGAAATCAAGACTTAGACAAGTTCAATAACTTGACCAAGTCCACATAACCTAATAAATCATTGAATCAGGATGCGGGTATGTCTAGATCAATGACTCATCAGTACTCTATAATGGCCTCTGAAGAAAATAATGCTAATGATTAGAAGAAAATTATAAAATAGCTGTGCCATTGCTACTATTTGCTTTCCTTCCTTTCCCTTCATTTATAATTGCAGAGGTCATTGTTACTTCTGGAAGCATTCTAATAGTTAAGGAAGATCAATAATGACTATTTTTAATAACATATAATTTATGATTCTTATGTAAGTTTATGGGATCTAATTTTACTCATTTTTTTTTCATTTCACCTTCTTGTTTCCACATTCCCTTTTGCTCAGAAAGTGATGTTAATAAGCCTTCTGCTATCACTATCTAACTCACAGGGACCCACTGTTAACATCCAAGAGAGGGCAGAACAAAGAATAAGTTTGTTGCCAACCCTTGTGATTATTTCCATAGAGACTTAATATAACCAATCAATAAAAGGTAATTTAGAGAAATAAAGAAGCTGTGTAAACAAATGTCTTGTTGATCAGTGAACATTAATGTATCTTCTCATTCAATAATTTGCTTTAGAATCCACTTAAGAAATACTGCACCCTATCTTTTAATGCTTGGGATATTTGATTATTTGACAAAAGAAACACATAATCTATTCATTGATTAACGTGTTCCATATATCTAATTCAAAGTTTACACAAAAGCTCACCACCTCACTTTCAATAATTTCCATAAATAATCCACTAACAAAGTAGTTATCGAATGTATTTATTTATGTGATAGGCTGGGAATACAACCATGAATAAGTCACACCAAACTCACAGCTCTCTTGCAGCTTAAAGTTTAGCGAAGGAGACTGGCAATAAACAAAATAAATAAGTAGATTTATGGCATTTTAGAAAGTGATATGGGAAAAATAAAGCAGTAAAGGGGGATAGGGGACTACAATTTTAAAAGGGAAGGTGAGAAAACATCTCACTGAGAAGATGGCATTTGAGAAAAGAACACCTTTGTTCAAAGCTAAAGTGAGCCATACCAACACCTGCAGAAGAACACTCCAGGCAGAGTTTATCCAACATCTCTTATATTATCTCGGAGATCCCAATGTGTCTTGCTCCAGCTCTGTGTGGGCTCTGATTGAGTTCACTTCTTTTATTCTGCCTCAGGGCTTCATGTTGATACTACTATAGACTCGTGGGCACTTAAACTCACACATTTGCAAGTTGGAAATGCATGGAAATCAATGCCCATGTGGATAAACTTCAAGCAATGCAAGACAAGATCATCTGGATAAGCTCTTCTCCCTTTGTGTTCCCCAGAAACACTCAAAGTTGCTCAAGAGTGTATTCCAGTGAACTGAGCAGCTAACTGCAGTAACTGGAAGCAGGCTCAATAACGTGTCCTTGCCCTGGTTCTTCCTCCTTCCCTGCATCACTCTTCTTGCCCTTCTCACCTGTGCCCTGGGACTGAGCTCCCTGAAAACATCACATAAGTTCTTTGCCTGCATTTCTGGGTAGCACATGCTGAGGCACAAATTGGAAAAGAAGTGCAAAATCCTCAGATGGATATGTGTTTGGCATGCTAAAGAACAGCAAGAAGGCCACTGTAGTAAGAGCAAATGTAGCAATGGGGAGGATATAAGAGAATTTTGTCCAGAGGTAATGGAGGACCCATCATGTTGGGCCTTATAGACCTTAACAGAATTTTGTCTTTGGTTCTATTTGAGATGAGAAGTTGTTGACATCATCTGCATTATGATTTAATAAGATGACTGTGGGCACTGTGTTAACAAGAGACTGAAAGGGATAAGAGTAGAAATGGATAACCAGTTTGGAGTCTACTGTAGCAATTCTGGTAACAGATGATGACTTGGGCCAGTAACAGCAGAAGTGAACAGATGTGGTAGATTATGGTTATATTGTGAAGGCAAATCTATTTGAACTTTTTTATGGTGTGAGAAGGAAAGAAGAAGCATGGACGACTCTAAAGAAAACTTGATTTGATGTGAACTAAAAAGGGGAAGAAAAGTGAAAAGCAAGAAAAGTTCAGAGACCTGCTCTAGACATGATAAATTAAATGTACCCATGAAACTCCAAGGGCAGATGTCAAGAGAGCAGTTGCATGTATTTGTCTGGATTTCATGAGAAAGATCCAGATTGATAATCATTAATGTGTTATTAGGACTTAAAACGAAGACATTCAATAAGATTATCAAAGAAATGAGTGTAACTAGAGAAAGGAAGATCATGTACTGAGCTGAGGAACACTCCAATATTAAAATGAGGGAGGTAGAGTGGAATCAGTAGACTAAGGAATGGTCAATAAGGATGATGAAAACCAGGAGTGGTGTCTTGAAAGCCCAGTGAAAAAAGCACTTCAAAAAGAAAGGAAATACATGATTTATCAGGTTGAATGCTGCTGAAGGGGCAAATAAAATAAGGATTGAAAATTTGACCTCTGGATTTAGTAACTTGAAACCATTGTTGACAAGAGCACCTTTACTAAAATGATAGAAACAAAGACATAATATGAGTGGGTTTAAAAGAGAATGAGAAAGGAGGAACTAGAAGTAGAGACTATATGCCATATTTTTTAGGGGTTTTGTGGTAGAGGAGAGCAAAGAAATGGAGCAAAGCTACACGGAAAAACAAGGTAAAGAGAGGGTTTATTTGAGATTATTAAAATAATAGCATATAAGTAGATGAATGAAAATAATTCAACTGGAGAAAAAAATTAATGATGCATGAGAGTAGCATTTCTGGGGTAATATTCCTGAGAATGTGAGAAGGCTGGAATCTGATAAACAATTGAAGAGGTTGTCCTTACTAGGAATACGGACACCTCATTTACAGCAAGAGGAAAGTGAGTATAAGGGTGAGGATGCCAATTGGTGAATAGATGTGGTGTGGGAACTTGTGGACCTCTTCTGATTGCCAGTTTGCTCAGTGAAATTGAAAGCAAATTTATCAGCTGAGAGAGGATGAGTGAACTGTTGTTGAAGGTAAGCAGAAGGCTAAAAGGGTATTAGTTATCTATCATCCTTTTTGTTTTCCAGTTTCCATTCATTCCAAGATACCTACCCCATCTCATCTACCCCAATTACCAATGCTGAATGGTAACCAGAGTAGGAGAATTCAGGGAGTGATACCACAATGAATAGAAACTGGTTATGCAAGTGACTGCCCAGTCAATTCCACTATGTCCCATGGGGCCTGTTCTATCACTTAAAAGCTTTGTAGAAGATGGGCACAGTGGCCCATGCCTGTAATACTGAAAGGCTGAGGCAAGCGGGTCACTTGAGTCCATGAGTTTGAGACCAGCCTGGGCAACATAGCAAGACCCCATCTCAGAAAAAAATCTTTGGAACCAGTTTATCCATCTTTTTGTCCAATCCCAGCAGCTCAATAGACACACTGTCTGATGGCAAAGCTCATGATCTTTGCACTAAATATAGAAGTTATGAGGAAGAAAAAAAATATTCTATTTTTTCAAGACTCCTGAAATACTTACCAGTAGCAAAATGGTTACGATAAATGTATTTAAGCCAAAAACACACAGTGGCCTGAAATAGGTCAGACAGTATGAAGTCTGTACCACCCTCTTTCTGCAATGGCTCTCAGCCATCCTTATTGATTTGATTTGATTGCTCTGCATTTTCCATTGACAGCTGCTTAGTGGTGGCTCTCAGTGATTAGCTGAAACATGTGTCTGCACAATAACACACAAACGTAGTTACTGCAGCACCTAAACAAAAGGGCAAGGTGTGACTTTTCAATGATATGCCAACCTCAGCAATTAACTAATATAAGTTCAGAATCCCAGTACCTCTTCTTATTTTGAAAAAACCTTAATAGAACCTACTGTTTTCCTATGTATGCTGTTATCAAGTGTGAAGAGCTTTTCACCAAGGCAAGTGAAAGGAAAGCAATTTTACCAAAAAGAATAATCTGTAATATGTTTTACCTGTTATTGATGGCAGCAGTGGCCCATCCGGAGTGGCTGCTGCAAAGACACCGGCTGCAGCTGGGTAGGTGGAAACACCCCTGCCCCCACAGGCTCAGAAGTACCTGCTCCCACTCCCTGTCCTCTCCCTACTCCCAGCAGCTGCTCCTGGGTGGAGCAAAGTTGTGGCTGAGACCAGGTGTTGTCACTACCTGCCTAGGTGTGTACACACTCCCAGTGGCACTGACAGGCCAGCCCCCTGCCACCTTGGCTCCCTCCAGACTTTGGGTGCTGATGAGCATGGGAGGGAGACTGAGCAGGGGTGAGGGTGGCTCAGCAAAAGCCCACAGGCACCCCTGAACCACGAACAGCCTGGGCGCTGTGACACTGTGATGATGTTGATGGCAGCAGGTGGCAGACAGGCTTCTCAGCAGAAAGGGGCTGGTCCCGGGTGAAATTCCACTTTCAATGCAGGGATGGCCCAAAGCCTAGGAGCCAGACTGCCAGTTCCAGGTAGAGTCCCTGGTCCAGAGAGCTACCCACTGCGGGCCTCCTCTCCACTGAGAACTGGACACTCATCAGGATGACCTGCCTGCAGAAAGGAGCTACCCACTCTGGGTCTCCTGAGAGCTGTTCTGTCATCCAGTGAAGTTCCTCTCCACCTTGCTCACCCTCCAGTTGTCTGTGTACCTCGTTTTTTCCTAGATGCAGGACAAGAACTTAGGACCTGCCAAATGGTGGGACTGAAAGAGTTGTAACACAAACAGGGCTGAACCCTGCCCCCGGCCCCTGACCCCTGCTCTACTTCACCATGTTGCAGGAAACAAGATGGAGAGAAGAGCTACAGCCCTTTGGGGAGCCCAGACCTAGGGGCTCCCCAAGCCAGGGCTGTGAAACTTTCTTTGGGGTTCTGTGGTTCCTGACATTTGCAAGCTTCCAGGAGCCACCACATTCCCCTCATCCAGACACACATGCCCAGAGCAGAAGCCATGTGTGGTACATCTCGTCCAGCCACAGCCTTCCACAGAGCCAGCACTTGCGCCAGCACCTGGCTGTGTGCAGTGGCCAGACCCCACGCTCACTCGCTCACAGACCCCTTGCCTCTCTGCACCTCACTGGCCCTTGGCAGATGTGGGATCCAGGCCAGGAGCACGAGCCGAGTGTAGCCTACCAGGCTCAGTGGGTGGAACGAGCCCAGCAGGCACAAGCAATACTCAGGCAGAAGACACTGCCAGCCACAGAGGTTTCTGCCTGGTGAAGCAACAGCCCAAGGATCCTGTGACATTACCATCAACTTGGCCATTGAGATGTTAATCTTTCACCCAAGCCTAAATTAAAAATTCAGAGTCTCAACTAATAACTGAACCCTTACAGAAAAGAGACATTCATTCATTCATTCATACAGTGAATTAGTATTTTAATTGAACACCACTATTTATCAGGTACTCTCCTATATTCTATAGATACAGAGGTGAGCAATATATAAATATACTTGTCCTCTTGGAAGAAACTTGCATGATAGCAGGGAAAGCTAAAATAAATTATTACACAATTACATAATCACAAATCTGATAAAACATATAAGTGAAAGTTAGGAGTTGTAGGTGAATGCACATACAAAAGAAGTACCTAACTTAATCTAGGGGTCGTGGTAGGTTTCTAGAAGAAGTGGTGCTTTAGTTGAGTTCTAGAGGATATGTAGATACTGGCTGGGTGAACAGTGAGGAAGGTTCAAGAAGAGCATGGGGAGCAGCCTAAGTAGAGGCATGAAATGCTTGTATATCAAGAACAGGTTCAGTGAGGCTCATGAAAACAGAGGCTGGAGGAGGCTGAGATGGAGCTGAAGAGGTTATGCAGTCATGTGGACTATGAGAAGCATTTTGGACTTTCTTTTAAAGGCAATCAGATGCCATTAAAGGATTTTAAGTAAGAGAAGGAAGTAATCATATTTGTTTGTTAAAACATTTCCTAGGATGCTATATGGAGAATCAATTGGAGGAAGCAAATAAAAGTACTTTACAAGAATTCAGGAGAGAGACAATGATGGTTTGGATTAGAATAATGACAATGGGGGTGGAGAAAAATGTATGGGTTTGAAAACACAGGACTTAATGCTAGACTGGATATAGGGGGTGGTCACGAAGAAAAAGGATTTAAAGGTACTCTCAAGTTTCTGATTAGAAAGAAATCAAGAAATTGTTATGCTAAATATAAAAATGGAAGACATTCCAGAACACACACATTTAGAAAAATGGATCATTGGTTCACATTTTGAACAGAATGAGTTTTAGATACTTGTGTGATGGGATAGTCTTGCGTAGGCAGCTGCGTTAACTGGCTAAAGACACAAATTGAAGAGCAATATGAAAATCTCCAGATCTATTTAGAAGCAGAGTCTAGATCGAAACAAAACTAACTCTCAATTATTAAATGTTGAATTAAATGATGACTGCAGGACACAAACATGACCAAAGGGGATGTACCATTGCACATCTCCATAGTGACAAATATTCTCCTCCACCTGGGCCTTCGGGTTAACTGGCCTAACAAACTTTAATCCTCCATCATCTAAGTGCCTTTCTAAGAAATTATAAAGCCTAGAATTTTAAGTTTAAAAGGAAATATTAATAAATGAAAATATTATAGGTAAAACAGAAACCAGAAGATAATACCAAAAAGGTTGTTCATCAAACATAAATTCTGGACACTGACCAAGGTAGTATATACGTAATTAAAAATAATACCTGCAGCACATCATGCTTGTGAGTAATCAGAGGCAATGCATAGATGACATACACTTAATTATTGGACAATACAAGTAAAAAAATCAAGATACGCTCAAATATATGGTGTAGGTTATTTGTTCAATCAACAAACACTTTGTTAACGAACCATCATTTGACAGATTCTATGGTGTGCTAGGGATATAAAGATATACAACTTGACTTTCCATAATGATAGTCAAGTTTTTCATTATGGAAAGTCAAGTTTTAGGGAAGAAAACAGATGAACATAAAGCTGTTACAAAGCATGTGTGCTAGAGATAAACATGCCTTTTCATGGGACCATATACCTTGAATCAATTAAATTGGTTGGAGGTGATGACAATTAAGTTTGATATTCAGTGATTAATGGGTCAAATAGAGAATAGTGGAAGTGTTTTCAAGATATGACATAGCATGGCACAATGATGAAAGAATGAAAGAATGAAAGATTGTGGTGGGCTATGTGGCTGCTATATAGGTGTATGGTGGGAATTGGTGGAAGAAGAGTCTGGAACGGTGGGTTGGGGTTTTGTGTATTGTGCCATGGGTTTTATTCTGCACATAATGCGAGAGTACCTGATTCGTTTCCAAGAAGGTGGTAAATTGCGTTCCAGGATGAAACCCAGGTGTGGATACTGGTGAAGCAGAGTGGTTATCTGAGCATTCATAGGACTAGTAGAAACTATGTTTAAAAGAGAACACAACTGCCCAACAGTAAGATAGCTAAATCTGTCAAGGATGAGGGGTGAAAGGGAAGAGTAACACAAGGCAAGTGTTTGCAGGAATGATTGGATAACAAAAATAAGAGGAGAATAAAAAATCAACAATTCTAAGGCCTAAAAGACCAAAGATTTGTTTAGTTGGACTCTGGCTAGGATATGGATGAGTTGGCCTGGTTAAAAGACATAGAGGTAGGGGAGCTCTCACACAGGGAGACATTGACAGTTGTCAAGCCAGGGGCTAACATAATCAGATTGGTATTTTAGAAAGATTACAGCCAGGCACGGTGGCTCACGCCTGTAATCCCAGCATTTTGGGAGACCAAGGCAAGTGGATCACTTGAGGTCAGGAGTTTGAGATCAGCCTGGCCAACATGGTGAAACCCTATGTCTACTAAAAATAAAAATATCAGCCAGGTATGCTGGTGCATGCCTGTAATTTCAGCTACTCGGAAGGCTGACATAAGAAAATCGCTTGAACCTGGGAGGTGGAGGTTGCAGTGGGCAGAGTTTGCACCACTGCACTCCAGCCTGGGCGACACAGCGAGACTCCGTCTCAAAAAAAAGAAAAATTGCAACTAAGGTGTGTTGAAAGATGGCATGAACAGGGGTCAGGCAGGCATTCTTTTGGGAAAGTGCAAGTAAGAGAAAGCTGATGACGGTTTCAGCTAGATCAATGACCGAGAACTGGAGTGGTCTGATGAGGAAGGGGAAAGATAATATGCCAGAGTGGTCAGGCAAGACTTAGGGTCATTTGCAGAATCAAATTTAGCTTGATAGTGAGGAATGGGGAAGAGACTTCATACTGGAGCAAGGGCAACAGAACATTTTACAGAGTAACAGATTTGGCAGACTCGTGAGCCTCACTCTGTCTGGCATTTTTATACTCATATCTGGTTCCTGGTATAAGCTCCATATCCTAGAAAAATTTTGCAAGTGGACCTCAGCACTATATTGGTCACTATTAAGAGTCCAATGGCTTTCTGCATCAGTTACCTTTAGAAAAGCCTGTGGTGGAAGCTAATATAGTAAAAAAATCAGTTCGTGGGCTTCAGATTACATAGGATTCTACTGAGAAATTTCCAAGGGTACTCATAAATCCATTCCTACCATATCCACAAATAGGAATCATTCTCAAATGTGCCTAACCTTTAACACAGAATTATGCACTATGGTGTAGTGAAAAGAGCTTGAACTTTGACCACAAATTTGCTAAATGATTGATGAAAATTACCTTACAATAGGAAAAGATGGCTGTTTGTCAAAAGGAAAAAATAGTATAGCTTAAGTATCTGCAGACTGAGCTGTACTAGCTTCAACCAAGACTTTCTGCAGACTGGTCACTGCTTTTTAATGTTTCCATTGACGTCAGATAGTGTCTAGTGCAACCAACTATTTTTATATATCAATTGCAAATGCAGCAGCTATCTCTCCTCTGAATTAGATCACAGAGCAGCAATGAAATGCATGCCTCAGTCATAAGGTAGATGAAAAGGCACTTCTAGGTTATATTAGAGAGAATATGAGTTCTCCTCACTCTGCCCTAGAGCAATGGTTGCAGTTGTCAATTGTACAAATCACTAGGTGCTTTTTCTTGCAGTGTTTTTGTAAGAAAGGAATAAAAGGAATATTTTGTTTTGTTGATCCAAGAGTAACTGCAAGAAATCTGGGCACAGTACACAAAGCAAGCCAAACTTTGAGAGAGCAGCAGAATCATCAATGCCAGACAATGACAGAAAGGAACATAAAATCATTGATGCCCATTTCCCAATCTTAATGCTGATTCCTTTGATGAAAAGGAAATTGGAGGATCAGATTTTTTTTTTTCTTTTTTTTTTTTTTTTTTTTTAATTTATTTATTATTATTATACTTTAAGTTGTAGGGTACATGTGCATAACGTGCAGGTTTGTTACATATGTATACTTGTGCCATGTTGGTCTACTGCACCCATCAACTCGTCATTTACATCAGGTATAACTCCCAATGCAATCCCTCCCCCCTCCCCCCTCCCCATGATAGGCCCCGGTGTGTGATGTTCCCCTTCCTGAGTCCAGATTTAAGGACAGGAGATCATCTGAGCACTGAGAGGCACCTTCTGTGACTTTTGAGGCTGTAGTTGCTAAAGAATTTCTCCAACTGGGTATGTTCTGATGTAAATGCTCCCAAAAATGCCTGCTAATGTTACCAGATAGGAACCCCTAACCAGTAAACCTTATGTATAAGCACATAGCAGCGTAAGAACTATTACTGGTGTCGTAAACAGAATCTCCATAGTAGTGTTGAACATATTTTCATGTGCCTTCATATTTTGATTAGAAATAAAGTCAAGAAATTGTCAACAAACATCACATGATACACGTTTAAGAGAAGTCTCTTAACCATGAAGAGAAAGGTCATATAGTGTACTTTTAAATCCACTATATAAAATCCCCCTTCATAAATCCCCCTGTATAAAACCAGGTTTTTTGTATGGACAATTTTGTTTTTTGCAGAAGGTAGAAACTCACTATTTTGTAGAAATGGGGAATGAGAGGAGGAAGAATAAACATTCAAATTCGTAACCATCAAGTTTTTGTGACTCGATGTTGTTTTCCCAGAGTACATACATTTTAATAAGACCCTTTGTTTGCTGGGTTATATTACATGATTGCACTTTATCAATTCTGAATTTTAAATTGCAGACGATAATATCAGTTCCCAAATGTCAGACATCATGATGAATTGGCTTTTCAACTTGTCAAGCCATTCCCTTTTCTTGCTTCCAAAATGTCAAATGCAAAGGCTCCTGATAACAAAGCTGTGCAAAGCATGTTTTTTGTTTTTGTTGTTGTTTTAGCAATCAAAATAATGGAAATCCTTTCAGAGTTTGTTTTATATGTAAAAGCTGTGTTTTTATTGATATTCCAATTGTGCAGATTAGGTCACCTTTTAAGTAAATTAATTAATTAAATCGAACCCCCTCATACAGCACATTTGAAATGATTGATTTTATCACCCCTCTAGTGCTAAAATTTATGTTTAAAAATTGTTGATACGTGCTGAATTATTTTTTTAAATTTGTCTTTTATTCCAGATACACAGATATTTTGCCCTTTTTGGAAACTGAAGATAAAACAGAAAAAAATAGAATTTTAAGATATAAATATTTCTTCATTAACATGTTAATCTAGCAAAACTCACATAAGAATGGCCACCTTGAATTTCATGAAATGTTGCCACAGAACAATTCTAAAAACTGAATGATTATGCCTTTTTCCATATTTTAATTAAAGCTGAAATGAAAATACTCACTGTTGGAAAGTAAAGAAATTAAGCCATAGATTGGTGGCTTGGCTGATTATTTAGAAATGTATTCATTTAGTCATCCATCCATCACATATTTATAGAGTATCTACCACATTCTAATCACTAGACTAAGTAGAAAATAGAAGGATAAATAAAGCATAGTTTCTGTCCTTGAGGAGATGGAATTTAAGGGGAAAACAGGCTATGTCATAACCAGAGATAGTAAGAACTCAATAGGTCGAAGACATTCACTTCTTCTTTCTAGGTATAACTTTGAAATTCCTGAAGCCCTGAAAATGAATATTGCATAATAAATCTTGAAAAACCTACCTAAACTATAATGTGACAGAGCTCTAAAGGACAGTCCTCCTTTACTCAGGTTACCTTGCCATTCAGATGGTACTCCCTTCATAAGTTATACCTCCTCTATTTTAATATATGTCCAGTAACACGAGGCAGGGCACAATACCCTAATATATTCCATAATACAAATAAATACCTAATATATTCCATAATACAAATAAATAAGGACATCTAAAAGTCACCCTCATTCAACCTATTGTATGTATTGCACCATTTTCAGCAGATTATTTTTCTGTTTTCTTTTTCTTCTCTCTCAAGAAAATGAGTTGGCATTCTGGTCAGTTCTAATGCTCTGGAGCTTCTCTCTTATTCAAAGCATGTGACTCTCAAAAAGCTTTCCTCCATATTAGCAAAGGAAGAGAATAAATACAGTCACATTATACATGCATAAAACATCTTTGGAAGGACACACAAAAAAACTGATAATATCAGTTGCCTCCAAGATTGGGACTGGGTGGTTTAAGAGGCAGTGATTATAGGAGCACTTTTACTGTATATCTTTGTAAGTCTCGAAAACATTTGAAAATATGCATTGATTACCATTTACACACACACACACACACACACGCACACTTCAAAATCAGAAACATCTCAAGCCTACTAAACAATAGATTCTCATTTAGTTTCAAGCTCCTTCAAAAATCTAGCTCTCCCCTACACCAGAGGTCCTGAAATTCTGTTATTTTCTCTCTTTAGTCAAGCCAGTATTCTCTTCCTCATGCCATTTCATTTTACTGCACCATCTTTCTTAACGTGTCAAACGCCTATAATCTCTAACTTTCCATTTGCCCCACCCCTACCCAACCCCCTCTCTCCTTATGCCCAAGGTAGTACAAATGCTCTGGGAATCTGCCTTTTGTTAAGCAAATCAGGGAAGCACTAATTTTGAGAACTGCTGGTGATATATAAACAATGACTTCTCCTACCCTGTAATATTGCCCCTGCCTCCATATAGAAATCAATTGCTCTTATAGAATAAATAGAAATCCAAGTGGATATATGAAAGACGTATGAAAGTTGATCTATCCTTATTGGCTCTCTCCACACTGACCTGTGACCTCAGGTGAGGCCACAGATCTGTGAGCCTCTCAGGTGCAAATGTGAGTTAAAAACACATATCATCTTCAGGGTGAAAGTGGTCAGCCTCTCTCATCTACCCGCAAGATGTCAGTAAGAGGGATGCTTTCTTCTAGATAGTTAAGACTTCTTGAGGCTACATAATTTATTACCCATCCCAGACAACCAGTGAGTAACCTAAGAAAGTATTTTTTTCTCCTTCTTCCATTAAAAAAAAAAAAGTAGCTACTTTTTCTGTCTTCAGTTCCTTTTACAGAGATTCCGACTACGTTCGCCTAATTGAGACCAGGGACTTGACTATTACATCTAAACTTGAAAGGACACAAAGATAGATGTGTACCCGCCCCCCACCCGCTACACCCTTGTTCTGCTCTCTAATCTTTGCACATACCAGAGATTTCGTAAGTTCTGTGAGTACCTGGTTTTCTGCACGTACCAGAGATTTTGTTTTGCACATACCAGAGATTTTGTAAGTTCTGAGGCAAGGTCACAAGACGTGTTTAAGTAAGATAAACTCTTGCTGCCATAAACCTGCTCTCCCGCCTCAAAGTTTGAACCAAAATATCAGAAATGGCGGGAACCAATCATAGTTAGCCAAATCGCCTTGTTCAAACACTAGCCAATCATATATCTGATTTGTATAATAACTCTATGCCCACTTTTCTTAGACTATATAACATTGTTCGGAGCTCAGTGGGGGAGCTCTCCTGCCCGTCTCGTTTCACGAGCGAGGGAGAGTTCCAGGTTCGAACCTGTAATAAAGATCCTTGCTGCTTAGCTTTGACTCTGGACTCTGGTGGTCTTCTTCGGGGAATAAACGGTCTGGGCATAACAAACTGACATTTTAAAAGAAATATTAGTCATATATATATGGAAAGAAGTGCCTTTCTTTTAAATGATATTCTATTTTGAGTGAGTGCCAGAGATAGTGAATCTAGAATATGGGGCAAAATCTACTGTAATAATCTTCAGAAAAGAGAAAATATTGCTACTTAATAGGACTTATGGCTGTGCCATCCTTATAGATTTAATTCTAAAAGAAAACAAATCCATGTTTTGCTTTTCTTGTAAAAAGCACTGGGAAGTGCCTTTTATCATAATTTAGTCTGCTGTTAGGAAATTAGAGACAATATAACTGTATCACTAACGTGGGTCTGGCAGATTTAAGTTTTAAACCTCTTAATAGGACATACAGTAGGGAGTTTACATATAATGTCTTGAACCAGTATTTTCAATTGTGTATTGAGTATTTTATGTCTTGTTTTCCATGTATATTACATGATCCTTGAGGAAGGGAGCCAAATCTAATTTAATCTACAGCATCTGTCTCAGTGGCCAACATATAAGTAATTTTCAGGAAACGGTAGTTAAATAACTTGAGAAACTATAGGGAGGTAACAATACACAGCCTGGAGGAAAAACATTTGGACCCATTGTAATAACCCATTTTCAATTAAGAAATAATACTGTATGAGGAGAATCAATTGAGTGCAAAAAATAACAAGACAATTTGCTTTATTTACAGAGGAAAATATTCAATCTACCTACTTTTAAAAGTGAAATTGGTCATTTATTGAGTATGTGCAATAAATTCTAAGCAAAAGGAAAGTACTATAGTTCTTAAATCATAACTTAAAGCAAGGGATCTAAAGAGGCAGAAGAATAATAAAGGCAGAAGGCGGGAAAACTAAGGCAGGTTAAGAGAGGAAGTTAGTGAATAGAGTAAGAGATAAGGTTTGAAAGGCAGAGGTGAAGATACAGAGGGAAAGACATTTTCAGGATGTTGGCTGGTTGTAACTTTTTATTGTTCATTTGGGTTATGAATCAAAATAAATTATCGTTAGTCAGATCAGCTTAGTCAGATATTAGACACTTTAAAAGAGAGTTATCACCTTTCCCTCTTGCTACATTAGTTAATTGACTACGGTCAGTGCTCACCTGGTTGATTCTTAAATGACTAGCTGCTGCATTTTCAAAACTGAATTACAGTAACAGAGAACCAGCAGTCCAGTGTTCCTACAAAATCACCTCAAGAACTGACGTCCTGAGAACCAGCCGACCATAACTCCTGACTTAGGCTCAGTCCCCAAATCCAGATTCTGGAGGTCTCTGTATTCAAATTAAAACTACTCTGCACCAGAAGAATAGACAGACTCAACATTTATCTCAATGAGAAAAGCAGTATCGATTGAAGATTGTTTAGTAATAATACCTAACACTTATTAAATAACTACCGTGCACTTATTTGCAGGCACTGTGATTGGTCTTTTACATTCATAATCTAATTTCAGCCTCCTAAGGGCTCTCATTTTCACTGCTAAAATCCTAAAAGCAGGCCATAGATCAAAGGTAGTTCAATGTAGGAAAGACATCAACAAAACCTGGCTGCCTGTGATCATAACAAAGGTTTAATTGACTCACAGTTCAGCGTGGCTGGGGGGGACTCAGAGAAGTTACAATCATGGTGGAAAGGGAAGCGAACACATCCTTCACCACATGGCTGCAGCAAGAAGTGCAGAACGAGGTGGATACAGGGAAGCCCCTTATAAAACCATCAGATCTCGTGAGAACTAACGATCACAAGACCAGCAGCACTGGGGTAAGTGCCTTCATTATCCAATTACTTCCCACTGTGTCCCTCTCACAACATGTGGGGATTTTATGGGAACTACAATTCAAGATGAGATTTGGATGGGGACACAGCCAAACCATATAAGAAGGGATTAGCAAAAGCAAAAATGGGAATAAAGCTGCCAAGAAAATGTCTCCAATGGCATGGTGGCTAAAGGACATTTTATCCAAAATACGTCTACTGTTTAAATTGGTCTGTGTACTTTTCTATTCTGATATATTTCAGGAAAGTCTTTGACCCACACTAAATTACCTTGTATGGGAGTTTTCTGGTTTTGTTATAGATTTTCTTTTGATTTGCATTTTTATGTGTATGGAAAATAAGAAAAATATCCAGGTCTTACCTCAGCCTCCACACAGTATGGAAGAGGAACAACATGAGCAAGTTAATTTATAAAAACAGACAACTTGGGCCAGGCACGGTGGCTCATGCCTGTAATCCCAGCACTTTGGGAGGCCAAGGCAGACAGATCACCTGAGGTCAGGAGTTCGAGACCAGCCTGACCAACATGGAGAAACCCCGTCTCTACTAAAAATACAAAATTAGCCAGGCATAGTGGCATATGCCTGTAATCCCAGCTACTCGGGAGGCTGAGGCAAGAGAATCACTTGAACCAGGGAGGCAGTGAGCTGAGATCATGCCATTGCCTGGACAACAAGAACGAAACTCTATCTCAAGAAAAAAAAAAAAAAAAAAAAAACAGACAATTTATACAGGCAGGTGTTCAGAACCAGAGGTGACCCTAAGAACCTGAGTCCCTCTGAAGCTCATTGTAATCTTGGAAAGGGCTCTGGTCTTCCACAGTCCAGGCAATGGGGCTCAAATTAATCTTCATTAGACCTAAAGGGTTAGGGGGAACTCCTGACATCTGGATTACATATTTGCTTTGGACAAAGCACTTTCCCCACAATTAAATTATTATAGAAACCACAGGCAAAAGTTTTATGTAGCTACTGCCTATTAGAAGGCATAAAGAATATAAGACTATGAATCAATTACATCTCACGGGTAAGAACTGGATTTATGTTTTCCTTATTAGAACTTCATGTTTTAAAAGCTGGTTGGTCCCTAGGGAAGTGAACTAGAGCCAACATGTTAAATATGTAATTATTTCTCTGGAGCTTCAGCATTTACTTCTCCTGGAGAAATGCCCAAGACCTGAGCTAAGTAAAATAGTACAGATGCACCAATATTTTGTGGCCACAGGACTCTGTTCTCTTGCCTCTGGTAACACATTTCTATAAATGCCATATTTGAATTTTCTGTAAAACTATCATTAAAGACATCATTCATTTTGTTATTCCCTGTCTGTGACAGTGACTATCAGTTGCTTATTAAATGTTTTTACTGTTACACATTACTATCCAGAAAAAGACTACTTTTCCCAGCCAAGCCTGTACACTTACATGATGTGGCCACATGACTAAATTCTAACTAATAAAATAGAAGCATAAGTGTTGCATACAACTCCTGGAAAATTTTCTTAAATGGGAAGGGACAAATGACTTTTGGAGTTTCCTTCTTCTTGCTGACAGCCTGAAACTCAGATGTGATGGTCAGAGTTCAGTAGCCATCTTGGACTGCTGGATACTGTGAGGATGAAAGCCACAAATCCTGAAGACAATAGATCTGAAAATAGGCGCCTGGGTCTTTGATGACACCATGAAGATTCCTGAGGCACACTGGGATTCCCTATATCTGACTTTCTTTTATATGAAAGAAATAGCTGCTACTTTGTTTAAATCATTTTTATTTGGGGTTTTCCTGTTATATGCAGCAAATTTAACATCTCTCTGTCTCTTGTATAAGGGTATATAAGTTTCTTATATGATTTAATAGTAGGAAAGAGAACGTTTTCCCTAATAGATTTATTTCATATCTCACTGTCTTTGGTTTTTTGGCCTTGTCTATGATGAAGATCAGAATTAAATGTAGTGGTTGGCTGCATTAATGACGCTTGCCCTAGTCTGCTGCTATAGTGATTTTCATCTCTCACCTCTACTTCCAGCCTGACTCACTTCCACATTTTCCGACAGCTTACTTTCATTTGAACAATCCAGTTACATAGTTTATAAACTTCCTGAAAAATGTTTTTAAAAAATATCATCACAGGATTTTGTATGATCTACTGGTTAGATGACCGATTGCATTTCAGAAAAAAAAAAAAAAAAATTATACAGGAAGAGGGATCAGTGACTTAAATCACTGTTATTTAAATTCTAAAACAATTTGATTTCCCTCAGCTGAAAGATATTTTCTCTCTGCCTACTAGACAAATCAAAGCCCAACGAGACCTATCCATATTTACAAAAACAATTCAGACTATAAATAAACAGTTCTTCTGCTATTGCTTCCTTGGTATACACAGAACTTAGGAACCCGAGACTTGGCTATTTACAGGTACTAAATTAATTGGTGTTGAATAATAAATTTCTATCATAATAACTACTAAGGGGCCGAGCTGGATTCAAATCGAGTCTGTGTACATCCAAAGGCTCTGCTCTCTGTCCTGTGCTGACTCATATCCACAGAAAATAATCATTTGTAAGGTAAGGTCTCAAAAAAAGAGGGGACAATTACTTTTCAAATATTTTTTTAAAAGAGAGGGCAGATAACAGAAAATAAACCTACATACATTCCACAGTTGTGCCCCTGCGTCTGGTATGAGATCCTGGCATCTTGAAGCCACTGACTTCACAGCCACACCCCTTCTCTCCTCCCTTTTCTCCTCTTGCTTTCTCTGAGATGCTGTAGAAATATCTCAGATCCACAGGGACTTGCTACAGGTAAAAATACAAGGGAGAGAAGTGTGGAGTGATTTTCACCACATTATACAAGTAAATGCAGGAAACAGAAATTTCATTTTCACTGGAATGTATGTCTGACTGATCATTTTTGTGGGTAAAGTTGTGCTCACAGAATATAGTTTTGGTAAACCTGCCATCGATAGTAGGATAACGTTTTATTTCCTTCGGGCAGTCTCCTACTTAAACATGAAAATTTTCTTAAGCAGATTATTTGGAAAAGATAACTCAATAAGAGCAACATGTAGGCCTATTTTTTTCCTAAGAAATATCCTGAATTAACCTTTTAAAAACCTAGACTGAAAGCTCAACTTCCCCCAGACACAGGTTTCTGTTTCCAGAATTGTGTTGGTCCTCCTCTGTCCCCTCCTCTGCCAGCATGTGCATTAGGGTAGTGATGTCATATTTGTATTCATCAGTATGCCCACTGTTGCCTCTTAGAGGGCATGGAGGGTAGCACAGTGAAAGGAATACATATAATGAGATTCGATAAACACTGAAATGAGACAAGTTTCTAATCTAAATTTTTGCCAGTTTCCTGTTCTTCACAGTATGAGAGACTTGCTCATACTCACACTTAATCTATTCTTTTACTTGAAGATTTACAACACCCTTCTCTATTCTCGCCAAGTCACTCATGTGTGTTTAATTATGTTATTCTTTCCTAGTTTGATGTGGTTCTTGGTCTCCTGTGCTGCTTTCCTTCATTTGAATGACTGACAAACTAACTCACTCTTTCATTGACAAAGTAAAAGCAATTCCAACAGCAATGAAAATAGGTCATGCAAATTAAAATGTCAACTAAGATTCAGTAGGCAGGCATGAATGGCCATCTCTCACAAGACCTGGTCTCATCGCTGAGTGCTCAGGGTCTAAAACTGACTCCACAATGAACTTGAATTCCTGTTCCACGGCAAGTATAAGGCATGAGATTTTGTTAATCATTCTTATTAAGAAAAATTAATCTGGTCAGTCTAATTGGTTCCTAAAAGAATTTAATGCAATACAATAAAATAAATATATAAAAAAAAAAACCACTGGGCACATATTTCTTCAAACTCCAGAGAGTATTTCAAGATTGCAGGTAGAGTATTCTGCATATCCCCTGGAGCATACTAGGTTCTCAACTTTAGGTGGAGTCACTTTCTATATGATAATAGGATTGTTATATTTAGCCTTTACAGTAAATACAAAAGTATTGATAATGAAAAAGTGATTTTATTTAACCAAGCTTGAAAAGTGGTTTTGATAGCACCTTAAAATCAGGTGCGATGAAAAAAAGTTTTAATATGGAAGGGCCAGGCTGAAGAGTAAGTTAAAATCAATTCTAAGTCGAATAAGGCACAGCTAGGTAGATATCTGTTTTTAAGAAACTTTATCTGATAACAATTTATCTATATTATACTATTTGGACATTCAATGAACTGAGGTAGAAACTCTGTGGAAATGATGAGGCATAAGATCTAGATTCTATTCTAAAAAATCTTGAGTTATAAGCTACTTTGAAAAAAAAAACCAATAAACTAGCATATAAGACAAAATATAAAAGCAAACTTGTGGGAAGAGTCACAGATCTCTCTATTGGTCAGAAGCAGAAAAGGTTTCTTCTCATAGCAAAAACCTACACATTACCTAGGAAGGTTAAATAATTCTACCTAACTTAAGCTAAAGCTTCAAGGAGTCTGTCTATCCTCTGCCTCGTGTTTCACTTCCTATTTCCATCCTCAAACCAATCTTACTCCCTTGCCCCTCTTGCTGGACAGACCATATCTCCTCTTCCAATTTTACCATCCAGAAGTTAGTGGATAACAGAGTAAAAAAAAACTCCTATCTGAGATTAAATTTGCAGCCTAGTATAGAAGGTGAGTGTCACAGAATCTGAGACAGCACATGGAGATAAGCGTATAGGAAGTTTATTAGGGAATGTTCCCAGGACCGACACCTGTGAGAAGGGAGAAGGAAGAACTATTGGAAAGAGGGAGAACGTGGGCTGTGGTGTGTTCAAATGGAGACCCCAGCCAACCACATGGGAAGCTCCCCATTTAACTGATAATCCTTAAGAGTTGCCTCAAGCTGGGTCAAGAGACCCAGGCTGTTACATGCTCAAGGCAACCTAGTCAGTAGAGCAACTTGACCTGAGAAAAGGATGTAACCTTGGGGATGGTTAGCTCTCTTTGGCCAAACAATCATGAAATATAACAGAGAGCACTCCATAACCAGGAGAATCAGTTTTTCGGTGCTGGAAGGGAGATCAGTGTGGCAATAGCCAGCTTCCACCTCAGTTACACATTTTTTCCATTTAAGTTTTCCAAAGTCAGTTGGCATTTTTAGAGTTGTCCTTTCTCATTTTATGTACATAATCAATATGTCTCCTGATTAATATTATACTAGTCAATTGTAAGTTAACAAAATTACTGTAACTTTGTAGATGATGAAACTTGAAAGCATCAAATTAATCATTATGTTCATACATATTTTTTTAAAACAAAATAGCTCTTTCTTCCCTCTTGCCCAGCTGTTCTCAAGTAATTTACAGTTCATAAAAGTCTAGTGGAGATTTAAAAAAAACAATGCACAGATGTCTCTCTGATTTCCTTTATTGTGTTCCTCTGGGAAATGTTAGAGAAATCGCTCCTTAGCTTTCTCTGAGTTTGTTGAGGAAGTTGATAGTAATGGAAACGAAAAATTGTGTGCAAACAAAAAGCAATCCTATTTTTCTCATCAAATAAAGTGTTTGGAGGTGCTACGTGAAGATGCCATCAGAAGTTGGACTTCTAGAAAATGGTTTCACAGATAATTTAACTGGACCACATAAGCAACCATTTGTTTCACAGAACATGCAGAAATATGATAGTAGCTGGCTGAGTTTCTCACTTAATAACTTTATTTATTCACCAGCAAACTTCTGCATACCCAGTAAGAATCTTGGAGATGAAGTAGTAAACCCAACTGATACAACTCTTGCAGAATTGTATCTTGGAGAGTGCAGAAGAGTGAGGGTAAATAAACATTTTAAACAAGAGAACACAATAAATTGCAAAGTGTCATAGAAGAATAAGCAGGACTTCTAATATGAGCTAAGGAATCCTTATAGGTTTCTAATATGAACCAGTATGAATTAAGGAATTATTGTAGGTTTCCAAAAGGAAGTGATGTTTAAGTTAAAACTCCGAGTTCAAATAGGTCAGGGAAAACAGATCTAAGTAAAGGGGACGACATGAGCAGAGGTTCAGAGAAAAAAAAATGTTATGCTTGAGAAAACAATCAAAAGAACATTGTATGTTACAGAAAAATAGTAAGAGGGGAGGAGTTGAAGGTCAAGAAAGGGGATAGAAGGACCAAATCATGGATGACACTATAAATCACATTTGAAAGCCTGGACTTTATTGTGATGACACAGAAAACTCATTGAAAGAGTTAAAGTGGAGAAATAAATAAATAATTTAATTTTATAAAAATAACTTTAGTGGCAATGTGGAGAGTAGACTGAGGGGGAGCAAGACTGTGGGCAGTAACCAGGAAAAGAGGAAAGAGATGATGGACTTTACTAGGATAGCAGAGATGGACATGGAGTAATGGTTATATTTAAGAGATATTCAGCAACTAGAATCATCAGACCTTAATGACTAATTCAATGATGAAGGGAAAGATAGGAGGAGTCAGGGAGCACTCCTGGGTCTCTGATTTGGGCAGTTTGAAACAGATCTTTGCCATTTACTGTGTCCAAAAAGGCTGGAAGGAGAAAACAATCAGGATGCTGAAGAGCTCACTTTTGCACATTTGAGACTGACATACCTTTGAGCCACTGGGGAATAGAGATTCAGTAGCAACTGGACTTTGCTTTGGGGGCTCCCAGTGTTACAGATGCACATTAAAGTCATGTGAAAGAACGAGATTGCCCAGGAAAAGTTTGAAGACCAAAAGGGTTGGAAACTTAGGACAGAGCCACAAGGAAAATCAATGTTTTAGGGTTGGGTAGTGAAAAAAGTCACAGATGCATCTGAGAAAGAGCATAAAAGAGGTAGAAAGAAAACAAGGTGAATTTGTCTAGCAGAAATTGTTCAGTGAGCACCAATGTGCTTACTTTTCTTTCTAGACTGTATTTCCCAGCCTCCCAGGCAGTTAGGTATTGCTATACAATTGAATCCTAACTAATGGAATGAGAGCAATAGTGATAAATACCACTCTCAAAGCTGATACATAAGATCTTCCCATAACAATTTCTCTCTTCTCCATCTAGTTAGTTCATGTCAGCCTCCAAAAGAAGCCAGAAAACTCCCCCATCCCCTGGGGAAAAACACTATTGGACTTAACAGGAGTGAGAAATAAATTTTTATTATATTAAACCACCAAGTGCAGACACCTTCACATACACAATGTTAAATCACAGAAGCCAAGATAAGAGACTGTTTCAAAAAGGAGTATTCAGCAATGTCAAAAGTCTGCTTAGAAGTCAAACAACTACTGAAAAGAGTCTCTTACACTTAGCATGGTCTTGCATGTATCAATATTTAATTCAGAGGTTTCCTCTTCTGCAACTAAAGATTTTAGGATAAACCTAAACGTATCTACAATCTTGATGGTAGTGTTTGTTTTAAGGCTATTTCTGCACTCATAAGTCAATTTGACTATCTTGAGAACCTTTGGGTATAGGTTGTTTACAATGTCATTTTCCAGTCAAACAAGGCCTCTGACATTGGTTGCACAATTGAACTTCGATTTGTTCAGTTGGTCCTCAGTCTTCAACTGACTAAGTAATTAATTTGTATTAAGACACAAAG
Source organism: Theropithecus gelada (assembly GCF_003255815.1). Lineage (NCBI taxonomy): Eukaryota > Metazoa > Chordata > Mammalia > Primates > Cercopithecidae > Theropithecus > Theropithecus gelada. Next base: position 40,921,902 of record NC_037673.1, on the reverse strand, counting down.
CTTGTCCAATCCGAAAAAAAAACTTGGGATCTATAGTAATTAATCAGCCAATGGCTTTTTTTGCCTGGCAGCAACAACTATACCTATTGTAAATTCTCTGGATTTTCTAAATCAGTGATTTAAACCCAAATTACGCACACAAAATTTTAGTGTGTGTAAAAGCCATATGAACCTTGTTAAAAATGTTGAGGTAGGCCGAGCCCAGGGGCTCACGCCTGTAATCCCAGGCTGAGGATTACTTTGGGAGGCAGAGGCAGGTGGATCACAAGATCAGGAGATCAAGACCATCCTGGCTAACACGGTGAAACCCCATCTCTACTAAAAATACTAAAAATTAGCCGGACATGGTGGCCTGTGCCTGTAGCCCCAGCTACTTGGGAGGCCAAGGCAAGAGAATCACTTGAACCTGGGAGGTGGAAACTGTAATGAGCCAATATCAGCTACTGTATTCCAGCCTGGGCGACAGAGTGAGACTCCGTTTCAAAAAAAAAAAAAAAAGTTCAGGTCTAGACCTCCACATGCACATATAGTAACTTAGTAAATAGGACTCTGGTTTAAGAATTTATTTTTTTTAAACAAGCACTTCAGGTGATTCTGATAGACATAACCCTTAGCCTACATTTTGCTAAACACTAATCTGTAACTACTGGGATGCCTTAAAGTTCAAATTTGTTCTCAAAAGAAGACTGTAGCTAACCCTCAGGTTCTTGGCAGTATAACTAATACTCAGGTACTTGGCACCAAATGGAAAATATAAAAATAAATCAGAAAAGTGTTTTGTTACAAAGAATGGAAGGGAGAATTGTAAAATACAATGTCATACTTTTCTTTCTTTATAAATTTACATGCATTATTTTCTTATTTTTATGCATTCTCACTTCATTATGAAATGTCAAATAAAATGGTAATTCAATGATGGAATTTTCTCTTTCCAGAGTCCCAGAATACAATCAGAGAGATATGGTAAACTCCTGTCATTCTTTGTTGCATTATGAACTCATTATGGAAACAAGAATGGTTTTCAATAATCTTCAGGTTCACAGAAAGGCAGCTTAGAATAATATGACCTTCCACATTCTGCTTGCTGGCGTTGGAAGCCTGCACCATAGACAGCTCACGCAGTTCACACACAATGCCTATTTACCATTAAAATTTTATTTACTCACATTAAATCAATTTCTGAAAAAATTTCTTTACAAGCAGCAATTTCCCATGTAAAGATGTAAGCAAGTGAGCCTTTTAGAAGATTATATACAAGAGATTTATGGGTTCTCCATATTCCATGTCTGGCCTGACTTTGTGCTGAGCCAATCTCAGTAGGTAATCTAACTTAGGAGTTTAAAAGGAAGGAAGAGAGGGAGGGAGGAAAGGCAGTTGCAATTAATTAACTCTAAGTTACCATAATAACCAGTTTTAGAGATATAAATTTGTGCAATCACTGTAGTTCATCACATATAAGATTACTTCATATGGAATATCTACTGACAACTTGATGAAAAGTTTGAAAAGAGGAATACGTACCTCATTGAGTTAAAAACAAAATGGCTTGCGCATTTAAACATATGTGGCAAAACTTAAAAACCAGTTTTCATCAGGTGACGTTGTATGATACCTTCTACATGATAGCCTCATTCTAATGAAACCTTATTTCCCTGCAAACTCACCTTTTAAGAGAGCCCCCTCCCATGGGCATAACTTAAAGAATAGGACCTCCTCCTCCTACCCATCCAGATTCACATCCTTTTAAAACACTCATTTTTTGCTGTTCATTTATTCTTCTTTGCCTTATTTTGCCCATTTGTAAAAAAGAAGATAGTAATAGAACCAACCTCATTAAATTGTTCTGAGGATTAAACGAGTTAATGTATATAAAATAATTTGAAAAATGGTATTTAGTAAGGGTTAAGCAAATGTTTAAGAAAAATTCTCAGCTCAGGTGTTTCTGCCATATCACTATATATATATATGCATTCTCACATTTTTCAAAATCATACATTAAACATAATAGGGTTCATGGAGAAAAACAGTGTTAAAAACAGATCCTTCAAAACCTACAGCACTTTTTGACCAGGGCACAAACAAAAGCAATAACAATCCTAAAGCAAATACTAGCAGAGTTAAATCTCCACTTGCCTTTGCCCTAGAACCTGAATCAGTTTACCCACTAGTGTCTAAAGCTTTCTTCTTGGAAATGGAGGCCTTTTAAAACAGTAGCTTTCTAGATCCTTGAGGAATCACCACACTGTCTTCCACAATGGTTGAACTAGTTTACAGTCCCACCAACAGTGTAAGAGTGTTCCTATTTCTCCACATCCTTTCCAGTACCTGTTGTTTCCGGACTTTTTAATGATCACCATTCTAACTGGTGTGAGATGGTATCTCATTGTGGTTTTGATTTGCATTTCTCTGATGGCCAGTGATGATGAGCATTTTTCATGTGTCTGTTGGCTGCATAAATGTCTTATTTTGAGAAGTGTCTGTTCATGTCCTTTGCCTACTTTTTGATGGGTTTGGTTGTTTGTTTTTTTTTTTTTCTTGTAAATTTGTTTGAGTTCTTTGTAGGTTCTGGATATTAGCCCTTTGTCAGATGAGTACATTGCAAAAATTTTATCCCATTCTATAGGTCGCCTGTTCACTCTGTTGGTAGTTTCTTTTGCTGTGCAGAATTTCTTTAGTTTAATTAGATCCCATTTGTCAATTTTGGCTTTTGTTGCCGTTGCTTTTGGTGTTTTAGACATGAAGTCCTTGCCCATGCCTACGTCCTGAATGGTATTACCTAGGTTTTCTTCTAGGGTTTTTATGGTTTTAGGTCTAACATTTAGGTCTCTAATCCATCTTGAATTAATTTTTGTATAAGGTATAAGGAAGGGATCCACTTTCAGCTTTCTACTTATGGCTAGCCAGTTTTTCCAGCACCATTTATTAAATAGGGAATCCTTTCCCCATTTCTTGTTTTTGTCAGATTTGTCAAAGATCAGATGGTTGTAGATGTGTGCTTTATTTCTGAGGGCTCTGTTCTGTTCCGTTGGTCTATATCTCTGTTTTGGTACCAGTACCATGCTGTTTTGGTTACTGTAGCCTTGTAGTATAGTTTGAAGTCAGGTAGTGTGATGCCTCCAGTTTTGTTCTTTGGCTTAGGATTGTCTTGGTAATGCGGGGTCTTTTTTGGTTCCATATGAACTTTAAAGTAGTTTTTTCCAATTCTGTGAAGAAAGTCATTGGTAGCTTAATGGGGATGGCATTGAATATATATATAAATTACCTTGGGCAGTATGGCCATTTTCACAATATTGATTCTTCCTATCCATGAGCATGGTATGTTCTTCCATTTGTTTGTGTCCTCTTTTATTTCATTGAACAGTGGTTTGTAGTTCTCCTTGAAGAGGTCCTTCACACCCCTTGTAAGCTGGATTCCTAGGTTTTTTATTCTCTTTGAAGCAATTGTGAATGGAAGTTCATTCATGATTTGGCTCTCTGTTTGTCTGTTATTGGTGTATAAGAATATTAGTGACTTTCGCACATTGATTTTGTATCTTGAGACTTTGCTGAAGTTGCTTATCAGCTTAAGGAGATTTTGGACTGAGATGATGGGGTTTTCTAAATATACAATCATGTCATCTGCATACCGGGACAATTTGACTTCCTCTTTTCCTAATTGAATACCCTTTATTTCTTTCTCTTGTCTGACTGCCCTGGCCAGAACTTCCAACACTATGTTGAATAGCAGTGGTGACAGAGGGCATCCCTGTCTTGTGCCAGTTTTCAAGGGGAATGCTTCCAGTTTTTGCCCATTCAGTATGATATTGACCCAGCCATCCCATTACTGGGTATATACCCAGAGGATTATAAATCATGCTGCTATAAAGACACATGCACACATATGTTTATTGTGGCACTATTCACAATAGGAAAGACTTGGAACCAACTCAAATGTCCATCAATGATGGGCTAGATTAAGAAAATGTGGCACATATACACCATGGAATACTATGCAGCCATAAAAAAGATGAGTTCATGTCCTTTGTAGGGACACGGATGCAGCTGGAAACCATCATTCTCAGCAAACTATCTCAAGAACAGAAAACCAAACACCGTGTGTTCTCACTCATAGGTAGGAATTGAACAATGAGAACACTTGGACACAGGAAGGGGAACAACACACACTGGGGCCTATTGGAAGTGGGGGAAGGGGGGAATTAGGAGCAAAACCTAATGAAAATGATGAGTTAATGGGTACAGCACACCAACATGGCACATGTATACATATGTAAAAACCTGCATGTTGTGCACATGTACCCTAGAACTTAAAGTATAATAAAAAAAGAAAAAATAAGTAAAATAAAATATATATAATAATAATATATAAATATATAAAAAATAATATAATAAGATAGTATCAGGATACCCATCCTCTGGCGATTTACCATATAATTTGAGAAATACATTGTGTAAAAGAAACAATGCCTGTATGTATTGTACAAATGCCAAGAAAAGGCAGAAATAGAATAGTTCATGGGAAAAGCAATGACTTGCCTTCCCTTCTGAAGTCTCAGGAATTTCAGAATATACACCAATGAGTTTTCATGGCTGCATATAAGATTTTTATACTGGCAATCACTATGAGGCTGTCTCAAAAATTCCATCCTATTTGGGGTAATTTATCTGTGCTCATGGTAACAGATAAGATGTTATATAAATGCTGAACAACTTCAGAAAAGTGGAAATATAACAAGTGTAGTCTCTCAGGAAGGTCTTCAAAATTCAACTGCTGAACTTCAATGTACAAAAAACCTGCAACTCCAGAATTATAGAATGTGTCATTTACTCAGAAAAATAAAGCCTGGACTTTAGTATACTTAAAAAAAAAAAAAGATTTGCTTTAATACAGGCCAGTTACATCTAAAATAAAAATGTGATTCAGGAATGTATTTTGTTGTTCTTGTCATTTTGTTTTAACACAGGGAAATGTCTTTCCAGGTTCTAATTTTCACTTATACTACCCTCAGATAGTTTAGCACAATGGACAGCACAGCAGCTCTTAAGGCCATTAACCAGCTGCTATCTTGGACTAAACAGAAGACATTTTGAGATGTTTCAACTTTTTTTTTAAGATCTGCAAATATCATTACAGTTTTATTTTATTTAACTGTGAGGAAACTTACCCTTGATCATGTCAAATGATGAACATACTGGGAAAGTCATGTTTGGTTCAATTTGTCTGCCCTGTTATGCTAACATAATTCCCTTAATTACCAATTGCGTGTGAGTTAATTTTCATTTTAAAATACATGTTGTAGCAAACAGACTGTAGATGTCATTTTTAAAATCCAGAAGATTTCAGAATTGCGGTTTAGTAATCAGTATCTTACAGGTTCAATTCCCTCCCAATGGTCTTTTTAAAAGTGAGTAACTTTTGACTAGCCAAATTATTAAAGGCTAACAAACCCTGATGAGTTAGAAGTTTGGAATAGTGTGTGCACTGGTGCACCCTGGTGGTAAGCAAAGGGCAGTCAGACTCCACGGACTTGGCTAATACATCAACTAGGGAAAGCAGCTCCGTGGTTTCAAGTGCCATTATATCTCAGCCAGTAATAAACAAATAAAACTCAACTCTGATCTTCCTCAGAGGACATTCTTTTGTTGTTGTTGTTGTTGTTTTCCTTCCTTTGGTCATTGCTCATTGCTTAATTTTTTCCCCCTTTTTCTAATTTCTTCTTCTAAACTGTATTGGAAAAGAAGTAAAGATTTCTACTGTTGCTCTAAAGTCAAGAACTGGTTTTCTCAAAGATTTTAGACCTTGGATCCTTTGAAGGGTGGAGGTGATACGACAATAGGCAGCGGGTCTCAAGCAGCTTTTGGACCCCCTTAAAGATACCTGCTGCTCCCATGGATTACTTGTTACACCCGTTCTTCCTGCTCTTCAGTATCACCAGAAAAAAGAGAATCCAAGGACAGCTGTGGATAAGGCATCAACAACTATCCCATCAACAAGAAATGTCTTGTTATATTTTAGGCATTTGTTCTACTAGATACGCAACCATAGCCTACATGAAGCACCCTCCAGAACCACAGTCTGAAGATCCCAAGGGTAGGAAAATCACAATGCAAAACCTAGCTTACTTCATTCCAACTTTTCCCAGCCTCATGCTACACTATTTTCCTTAAAAAAGTGAAGTTTTCTGAGGTACCATGTCCAATATTTCAATATATGAACACTACTTAGACTAAAGCGAGGACTTGCTGAGTTTTATTGGTTTGTTTTGGTTTTTGTTTTTAAATTAGAGATGAGATCTCACTATGTTGCCCAGGCTGGTCTGAAACTCCTGGCCTCAAGCAAACCATTACACCAAGCAGCCCTTGTTGAGTTTTAAGTAGATTAAGTCAATGGAACATTACCAGCGTTAGCTGTGATCATTGATAAAAGAGAAAGCAACATATCTCAGAAGAATGGAGAGCTCAAATCATTCCTCAAATTAGGAGGACTTGAGTGGAAGAAAGGAAAGGCCAGCCCATCATAACATACTTAGAGAGAGGTGGCCCATTTGAATGTGCTTTGAATTTCCTCATCCTTGCAGCCATTCCCCATTACCTCAGTCAATAGGAAATCATCAGTATACATTATACTTTATTTGCCTTATTTCATAGACACTCCATGTAGACTCAGAGATCCTAATGGTAGTGTCTGGATTCTCACATCAGCTTACCTGAGAAGCATCGTTTCTGAAGTCAGAAATAACTGTCAGAGCCAATAGATGAAACCAAGTCCCCATCTGGCTGATGTCTCTGCTACCTTTGGCATGTCTAATCTCACACCCTTCCCCCAGATATGATCTTCTTCTCATGGATGTTTTAACAGCTCTGTCTCGCTCTAATTTTTACTCTGATCCCATGGTTCTTCATTTCTGCCTTTCTCAGCATATCAGTTCCATTTTCCTATCCACAGACTCAGCAAGGCTATAGCACTTCTGCTGCCCACTTGCTTGTGGTCTGGCTTGCCATGACTCCAGAACTGATCTCATGCCTACATAACCATTCAATTCAGTATACTGTATGGCCAGGTACAGTCATTGACCTCATCTATAAGGCAAATGCCCAAAAAGGAGAAACTGCTTGATCACATTCAAGCCAAAAGACGGACTAGCTGCAGGCCAGGTCTAATCAGTGGGAAGTGGTGGTGGGCGTGCTACCCATTTAGTAGGCCCCATAGGGAGCACTGGGTAAACATTAATTGACTTTTGGTTCATAGCATGCATTCTTCACTGTTTGCCCTCAGCCCACAACTGTTGTAGTCCGTTATTTATCTCTTATTATTCCCCTGCCCTCCTGTCAATCCTTTGCTATATTCACAATGGAAGTTTCGCCATTTTCGCCTTACTTTTTCATGCTTTTACAGATGTCATTCTCTCTGCCTGAAATGCCTCTATTGTTTTTTTGTCTGCAAAATTTATGTTGCAAGACCCAACTTTACCTTCTGTGGGATAACTTCCCCTATGTTGTAGGCACTAAGTTCCCATTCACTTTTGCACTTACTTCAATTTTAGAATTATTTTACCCTTATTGTACCCAGTGACTTCAATTTTAGACTTATTTTACACTTATTGTACCCTGTGGACACTGGGTATTAATATATTTTTCTTCTGTAATAGAATTCACGTTCTTTGATGTACATGTCTATCACTTGTTAATGATATCCTTTTTTTCCAGTGCCTACGACTGTATCAGGAATTCAGGGACTCAATAAAGATTACCTGAAAGAATCCACACATAAGTGAGTGAGGAGTTTAAAATGAAAATGGAAATATTAAATCAAGGATAAGGAAAACGGGAAGAAAGGCACTGAAACAACTTACAACAGTCATTCTTTCAGGATTCTTCTGGCCAAATAAATGCGTGTACTAAGATAAATTTTACTGCTTCAATTGGCTTCTCTATAAAAGGTAGGGCTCATTTATGGGGAAAGAAATTGATACTGTAGCTTATACACCATAAATCACATTAAAATTAACTTCCTTTCTATAAAATAAAGAAGCTAGCTATGGCTTTTCTTAATGCTGATATCCTGGACATATTCTTAACATAGCAAAGCTTGAAATTAGCATTATTAGATCTTTCTAACTTGTATTCATTTGTGATAAGAGTAGGGAGTCAGCAAAATTTTACATTTAGAAAATTAGAATTATTTTCTAATTTCCTAATTTAGAAAAATAGAAAAGTAAAATTATATACTTGTTCAATAAAGAAGTGTTCCAGTTATTTATTGTTTCATAATAAACTACCCCAAAACTGTGATCTAAAATAATAATCTTTTATTATATCTCAAGATTTTATCTGACTTCAATTCAAGCAGGACTCAGCTGTATAATTCTTCTGCTCCTTGCGGTACTGACTGTGGTCACTTTGTGATATTTATCTAGATGAGCTGTTCTGGAGGATTCGAGACAGCTTTCTTCGCATTCCAAGAGCCAGGATGGGGATGGCTGGAAGTTTGGTCTAAGATGGGCCCCTCTCTCTCCATGTAGTCTAAATACCTCTTCAGCACTGAAGTTGAACTTTATACATGGTGGCTCTGGCCTCCAAGAGACCAACGTGAAAGCTGTTATACTCCCAAAGGTCGGGACCAGAACTGATATAGCGTCAGTACTCTACTGGTTAAAGCAGTGGCAGGGTGGGATTCAAGGATGTGGTGGAATAAGCTTCATCTCTTGGTGAGGGAATAGCACCTAATACAGGCACAGGAGAAAGAAAGGCAGCCATCTTGGGACGGCTACCACAGAGATATAATTTTATTACTTTTAAGAACATAAGAGTAGGGGGCGGAGCAAGATGGCCGAATAGGAACAGCTCCAGTCTCCAACTCCCAGCGCGAGCGACACAGAAGACCGGTGATTTCTGCATTTTCAACTGAGGTACTGGGTTCATCTCACTGGGGAGTGCCGGACGATGGGTGCTGGTCAGCTGCTGCAGCCCGACCAGCGAGAGCTGAAGCAGGGCCAGGCATCGCCTCACCTGGGAAGCGCAAGGGGGAAGGGAATCCCTTTTCCTAGCCAGGGGAACTGAGACACACAACACCTGGAAAATCGGGTAACTCCCACCCCAATATTGCGCTTTAAGCAAACAGGCACACCAGGAGATCATATCCCACACCTGGCCGGGAGGGTCCCACGCCCACGGAGCCTCCCTCATTGCTAGCACAGCAGTCTGTGATCTACCGGCAAGGCAGCAGCGAGGCTGGGGGAGGGGCGCCCGCCATTGCTGAGGCTTAAGTAGGTAAACAAAGCTGCTGGGAAGCTGGAACTGGGTGGAGCTCACAGCAGCTCAAGGAAACCTGCCTGTCTCTGTAGACTCCACCTCTGGGGACAGGGCACAGCTACACAACAACAACAACAACAACAAAAAAGCAGCAGAAGCCTCTGCAGACTCAAACGACTGTCTGACAGCTTTAAAGAGAGCAGTGGATCTCCCAACACGGAGGTTGAGATCTGAGAAGGGACAGACTGCCTGCTCAAGTGGGTCCCTGACCCCTGAGTAGCCTAACTGGGAGACATCCCCCACTAGGGGCAGTCTGACACCCCACACCTCACAGGGTGGAGTACACCCCTGAGAGGAAGCTTCCAAAGCAAGAATCAGACAGGTACACTCACTGTTCAGAAATATTCTATCTTCTGAAGCCTCTGCTGCTGATACCCAGGCAAACAGGGTCTGGAGTGGACCTCA